>NC_048585.1:56355919-56365919 GCF_013265735.2 Oncorhynchus mykiss | reverse complement strand
ATTCTAAAACACCCACCACCCAACAACATGCTAAAGAGACTACAGAGAGGTTGATCCAGATGAGTGAGAGAAAGAGAGAAGAGAGAGAGAGAGAAAGAAAGAGAGAGAGAGAGAGAGAGAGAGGAGAGAGAAAGAGAGAAGAGAGAGAGAGATAGAGAGAGAGAAAGAGAGAGAAAGAGATTGAAAGAGATAGAGAGAGACAGAGAGAGAGAGAGAGAGAGAGAGAGAGAGAGAGAGAGAGAGAGAGAGAGACAGTTCACACAGTTCACAGGAGAGGAGGGAGAGCAAATATTAGCAGCAAACAAAGATAGGAAGGCAGAGAAGAAGACACACACACACACACACACACACACACACACTCACACTCACAAAAGACAACGTTCAGATATACATTCATGCATGTTCATATTTACAAACAAGAAATACCTGCTCCATTACTCCTACTCACAACCACCGTGACAAACATAACTTCCCTACTCCCACACGCACACAGGTCACTGAAAGTTAGTGCTTAGTAGGGTGGATATGTTCAGGGGCTTCCTACAAATCACACGTCTTTATAGTGGCCTTTCATCCTTCTATACACTAGGGAGGCCCAGGTCGGTCGTCCATTTCAGAGACGTCCATTTCAGATGTTGTAAGAGAATTGGCAGTCATCCGGTGATTCTCAGTACCTATACTGTTTTACTTTGAAGAAGAAGGAAGAATCGATATAAGTTTAAATATTAGACATGTGTTAGCAGAATGAAGGCTGAAGCCCATGTGACCAACATCGAGTTAACCATTACACATGTAAAAAAAAAGTAAGCAGAATCTGTGTGGATGAGGCGAAGGCAGAACAACACGACGTGACTGGTCTGGGCCATGTCTGATCTCGTGAAGGTTACTGGACACGCACGTGGGTTAATCACACATAGACAACATCGGACCTGAATTTGTGAAGACCTTTGGACAGGAACATCAGCTAATCAGTTATAGGCACCAGTAGGAGTCTGCACGTCACGCCACCAATACAATCTTTGCCCCAATGTCTAAGCAAAAAGAGAATGTGTCACGACTTCTGCCGAAGTTGGCTCCCTTGCCTGTTCGGGCGGTGCTCGGCGGTCCTCGTCGCCGTCCTACTAGCCGCTACCGATCACTCAGTTACTCTCTCTCTCTCTGCGTCTGATTCCTGCACCCACCTAGTCCCGCGTGACAGAATGGAAACTCAGTAAGACAACGATATACATGAAGCGGAGTGGAGGGAAGAAGACGTATAAAAGCCAAGTACTAATGAATGGAGAGCCAGTTGTTCCATGGTATTGCTCCACTTCTGTTGCTTTTCTAATAAAGTCTAAATGAATTTACAAGTTCCGGTATCTGAGAAGTATTTTTATTCAACATTTCCACCATAACGGCTGAAAAGGTCCCGTTGATTTAAAGCCTTCGTTACCAAAACATCTAACTAATGGATGGCACATAACTGGGGTCGAACTCACATTGTTTTTAAATATGTAGTTTTAAGCCTACCTAAACCGTAGCCCTGACCTTAACCACTCAGAATGAATACCTACAGTTTTAAGCCTACCTAAACCGTAGCCCTGACCTTAACCACTCAGAATGAATACCTACAGTTTTAAGCCTACCTAAACCGTAGCCCTGACCTTAACCACTCAGAATGAATACCTACGCTTAACCCTTTGAGTTGTTTCTGTTTACATTATGTAAACGTGCAGAATGATATCCTCTGTGTATCAATACCCTCTCTATAACAATACCCTCTGTGTATCAATACCCTCTCTATAACAATACCCTCTGTGTATCAATACCCTCTCTATAACAATACCCTCTGTGTATCAATACCCTCTCTATAACACCCTCTCTATAACAATACCCTCTGTGTATCAATACCCTCTCTATAACAATACCCTCTGTGTATCAATACCCTCTCTATAACAATACCCTCTGTGTATCAATACCCTCTCTATAACAATACCCTCTCTATAACAATACCCTCTGTGTATCAATACCCTCTCTATAACAATACCCTCTCTATAACAATACCCTCTGTGTATCAATACCCTCTCTATAACAATACCCTCTGTGTATCAATACCCGCTCTATAACAATACCCTCTCTATAACAATACCCTCTGTGAATCAATACCCTCTCTATAACAATACCCTCTGTGTATCAATACCCTCTCTATAACAATACCCTCTCTATAACAATACCCTCTGTGTATCAATACCCTCTCTATAACATCCTCTCTATATCAATACCCTCTCTATAACAATACCCTCTCTATTACAATAGCATCTCTATAACAATACCCTTTGTGTATCAATACCCTCTCTATAACAATACCCTCTCTATAACAATATCCTCTGTGTATCAATACCCTCTGTGTATCAATACCCTCTGTGTATCAATACCCTCTTAATAACAATACCCTATGTGTATCAATGCCCTCTGTGTATCAACACCCTCTCTATATCAATACCCTCTCTATAACAATACCCTCTCTATTACAATAGCGTCTCTATAACAATACCCTCTCTATAACAATACCCTATGTGTATCAATTCCCTCTCTATAACAATACCCTCTCTATATCAATACCCTCTCTATAACAATACCCTCTCTATTACAATAGCGTCTCTATAACAATACCCTCTCTATAACAATACCCTATGTGTATCAATGCCCTCTCTATAACAATACCCTCTCTATAACAATACCCTCTCTATAACAATACCCTCTCTATAACAATACCCTCTCTATAACAATACCCTTTTTTAAAATGATTTCATCTATTTTTATAAGGGTAGAGTAGAGAAAGAAGATAAGGACAGAATAAGCATCTAATCTGAATCTGAATCGGAACTGAATCTGATCTGAATCTGATCTGAATCTGATCTGAATCTGATCTGAATCTGATCTGAATCTGATCTAAATCTGATCTGAATCTGATCTGAATCTGATCTGTGCCGTACTGGTATTGCTGCTTGGAGAATATGATGCATTTCTTTTGAAAAAGACACACAAACACACACACACACGGACACGCACACACGCACACACACACACACAAACACTCCATCCTGCTTTCTACCACAGTGCCTGGTCAGTAATATATCTTGATATAGGGACAGATTTATAGGGCTGGCCTGCCAACAGAGAAACCCAATAAAAACCCTGGCAACCAGAAACAGAGAAAGTGGTACTATTTTTTCCTATTATTCTGAGGGGATGTTCAATCGTGACACGGGGAGATACAACGCAACGTTTATCCTGCCCATTCATTCCACAATACCTCTATCTCGTGTGTGTCTGTTTATTAATTTCTCTGTGGTACATCCAAGATGGCGTAGCAGTAGGACGTTGTGTCGTGTTGTGTCCCTTGTATATATCGTTTGTTTTCGTTTTTTTTTCTTCACATATCTTTAAAACTTTTTGCTGAACCTCAACTTCTTCTAAATACTCTCCTGCAACCCGCCTCACCCAACGTAGCTATTTTTCCTAAAGTATTTATATTTACTTCGGACCTTGGAACCCCTCAACTGAAGCTAGCCAACGAACTACCAGCTTCAGCAAAACATTGCTAGCGGTCTTCAGCTAACCGGTCATCAGCTAACCTTTAGCTCGGAAAGCTCTCGCCAGTTCGAACAACGCGACTCTAACCAGAGCATAACGGACCTATTTATTATTTTATTTTTCATCCCCGGATTCCCATCGCAAACGGAACATTTTGAGCTCCTGGGCTACAATATCCAGACCCACGACCGGTCCATCGATGTCACTGCATGAAGAGGAATAAACAGATACCCCCATCGCGACGTCCCCAAAGGCTAACTCTCTAGCCCTTGCTATCTCCTTGCTTGCAAATTCGGCCTGCTAACTGCTAGCTTGTTTAGCCCGGTCCGCTAACTGCTACCGTGTTTAGCACCGTCTACTAACTGTTAGCTTGTTAGCACAGGCCTGCTAACCGTCTGAATCGCCGCGTCCCAAACACTCACTGAACCCATATTTACTTTCTATCCCTTTTCGATTTTTAATTTGTTTATACCTTCCGGTAACCTGCCTCACCCAATGTGATACGGAACCGCTATTATCTTTACATTTTTAGAACACACTCAAGAACCTCCAGAAGCTAACCAGCTAACTGGCTACAAGCTATTTGGTCATTGTTAGTTTTCTAACCTGGATAACACTCGCCAGTCCAGCTTCCCTGCCCCATCCACCGCTGCCCCTTGGACACTGATCACTTGGCTACATAGCTGATGCATGCTGGACTGTCCATTAATCACGGTAATCCATTCTGCTTGTTTATGTTTTATTTGTCGGCCCCAGCCGCACTTAGGCTCTGTGTGTAGTTAATCCGACCCTCTCTGCCTAATCAATCGCCATTCTACCTGCTGTTGTTGTGCTAGCTGATTAGCTGTTGTCTCACCTACTGTTTTAGCTAGCTCTCCCAATTCAACACCTGTGATTACTGTATGCCTCGCTGTATGTCTTTCTCAAATGTCAATATGCCTTGTATACTGTTGTGCAGGTTAGTTATCATTGTTTTAGTTTACAATGGAGCCCCTAGTTCCACTCTTTATAACCCTGTTACCTCCTTTGTCCCACCCCCCACACATGCGGTGACCTCACCCATTACAACCAGCATGTCCAGAGATACAACCTCTCTCATCATCACCCAGTGCCTGGGCTTACCTCCGCTGTACCCGCACCCCACCATACCCCTGTTTGCGCATTATGCCCTGAATATATTCTACCATGCCCAGAAACCTGCTCCTCTTATTCTCTGTCCCCAACGCCCTAGGCGACCAGTTTTGATAGCCTTCAGCCGCACCCTCATACTACTCCTTCTCTGTTCCGCGGATGATGTGGAGGTAAACCCAGGCCCTGCATGTCCCCAGGCACCCTCATTTGTTGACTTCTGTGATCGAAAAAGCCTTGGTTTCATGCATGTCAACATCAGAAGCCTCCTCCCTAAGTTTGTCTTACTCACTGCTCTAGCACACTCTGCTAACCCTGATGTCCTTGCCGTGTCTGAATCCTGGCTCAGGAAGGCCACCAAAAATTCTGAGATTTCCATACCCAACTATAACATCTTCCGTCAAGATAGAACTGCCAAAGGAGGAGGAGTTGCAGTCTACTGCAGAGATAGCCTGCAAAGTAATGTCATACTTTCCAGGTCCATACCCAAACAGTTCGAACTACTAATTTTGAAAATTACTCTCTCCAGAAATAAGTCTCTCACTGTTGCCGCCTGCTACCGACCCCCCTCAGCTCCCAGCTGTGCCCTGGACACCATTTGTGAATTGATCGCCCCCCATCTAGCTTCAGAGTTTGTTCTGTTAGGTGACCTAAACTGGGATATGCTTAACACCCCGGCAGTCCTACAATCTAAGCTAGATGCCCTCAATCTCACTCAAATCATCAAGGAACCCACCAGGTACAACCCTAACTCTGTAAACAAGGGCACCCTCATTGACGTCATCCTGACCAACTGGCCCTCCAAATACACCTCCGCTGTCTTCAACCAGGATCTCAGCGATCACTGCCTCATTGCCTGTATCCGCTATGGAGCCGCAGTCAAACGACCACCCCTCATCACTGTCAAACGCTCCCTAAAACACTTCTGTGAGCAGGCCTTTCTAATCGACCTGGCCCGGGTATCCTGGAAGGACATTGACCTCATCCCGTCAGTTGAGGATGCCTGGTCTTTCTTTAAAAGTAACTTCCTCACCATTTTAGATAAGCATGCTCCGTTCAAAAAATGCAGAACTAAGAACAGATATAGCCCCTGGTTCACTCCAGACCTGACTGCCCTCGACCAGCACAAAAACATCCTGTGGCGGACTGCACTAACATCGAACAGTCCCCGCGATATGCAACTGTTCAGGGAAGTCAGGAACCAATACACACAGTCAGTCAGGAAAGCTAAAGCCAACTTCTTCAGGCAGAAGTTTGCATCCTGTAGCTCCAACTCCAAAAAGTTCTGGGACACTGTGAAGTCCATGGAGAACAAGAGCACCTCCTCCCAGCTGCCCACTGCACTGAGGCTAGGTAACACGGTCACCACCGATAAATCCATGATTATCGAAAACTTCAACAAGCATTTCTCAACGGCTGGCCATGCCTTCCGCCTGGCTACTCCAACCTCGTCCAACAGCTCCCCCCCCCCCGCAGCTACTCGCCCAAGCCTCTCCAGGTTCTCCTTTACCCAAATCCAGATAGCAGATGTTCTGAAAGAGCTGCAAAACCTGGACCCGTACAAATCAGCTGGGCTTGACAATCTGGACCCTCTATTCCTGAAACTATCCGCCGCCATTGTCGCAACCCCTATTACCAGCCTGTTCAACCTCTCTTTCATATCGTCTGAGATCCCCAAGGATTGGAAAGCTGCCGCAGTCATCCCCCTCTTCAAAGGGGGCGACACCCTGGACCCAAACTGTTACAGACCAATATCCATCCTGCCCTGCCTATCTAAGGTCTTCGAAAGCCAAGTCAACAAACAGATCACTGACCATCTTGAATCCCGCCGTACCTTCTCCGCTGTGCAATCTGGTTTCCGAGCCGGTCACGGGTGTACCTCAGCCACGCTCAAGGTACTAAACGATATCATAACCGCCATCGATAAAAGACAGTACTGTGCAGCCGTCTTCATAGACCTTGCCAAGGCTTTCGACTCTGTCAATCACCGTATTCTTATCGGCAGACTCAGTAGCCTCGGTTTTTCGGATGACTGCCTTGCCTGGTTCACCAATTACTTTGCAGACAGAGTTCAGTGTGTCAAATCGGAGGGCATGCTGTCCGGTCCTCTGGCAGTCTCTATGGGGGTGCCACAGGGTTCAATTCTCGGGCCGACTCTTTTCTCTGTATATATCAATGATGTTTCTCATGCTGCGGGCGATTCCCTGATCCACCTCTACGCAGACGACACCATTCTATATACTTCCGGCCCGTCCTTGGACACTGTGCTATCTAACCTCCAAACGAGCTTCAATGCCATACAGCACTCCTTCCGTGGCCTCCAACTGCTCTTAAACGCTAGTAAAACCAAATGCATGCTTTTCAACCGTTCGCTGCCTGCACCCGCACGCCTGACCAGCATCACCACCCTGGATGGTTCCGACCTTGAATATGTGGACATCTATAAGTACCTAGGTGTCTGGCTAGACTCTAAACTCTCCTTCCAGACCCATATCAAACATCTCCAATCGAAAATCAAATCAAGAGTTGGCTTTCTATTCCGCAACAACATTCCGCCTCCTTCACTCACGCCGCCAAACTTACCCTAGTAAAACTGACTATCCTACCGATCCTCGACTTCGGCGATGTCATCTACAAAATTGCTTCCAACACTCTACTCAGCAAACTGGATGCAGTTTATCACAGTGCCATCCGTTTTGTCACTAAAGCACCTTATACCACCCACCACTGCGACTTGTATGCTCTAGTCGGCTGGCCCTCGCTACATATTCGTCGCCAGACCCACTGGCTCCAGGTCATCTACAAGTCCATGCTAGGTAAAGCTCCGCCTTATCTCAGTTCACTGGTTACGATGGCAACACCCATCCGTAGCACGCGCTCCAGCAGGTGTATCTCACTGATCATCCCTAAAGCCAACACCTCATTTGGCCGCCTTTCGTTCCAGTTCTCTGCTGCCTGTGATTGGAACGAATTGCAAAAATCGCTGAAGTTGGAGACTTTTATCTCCCTCACCAACTTCAGACATCTGCTATCTGAGCAGCTAACCGATCGCTGCAGCTGTACATAGTCTATTGGTAAATAGCCCACCCATTTTCACCTACCTCATCCCCATACTGTTTTTATTTATTTATTTTTCTGCTCTTTTGCACACCAATATCTCTATCTCTACCTTTACATAACCATCTGATCATTTATCACTCCAGTGTTAATCTGCATAATTGTAATTATTTGCCTACCTTCTCATGCCTTTTGCACACAATGTATATATAGACTCCCCTTTTTTCTACTGTGTTATTGACTTGTTAATTGTTTACTCCATGTGTAACTCTGTGCTGTCTGTTCACACTGCTATGCCTTATCTTGGCCAGGTCGCAGTTGCAAATGAGAACTTGTTCTCAACTAGCCTACCTGGTTAAATAAAGGTGAAATAAAATAAAAAATAAAATAAAAAATTAAAGAGATCAGATGGCCAATGTGATAGCAGGTACTTCAGAGTCTGACTCCAAACCCCAGATCATCTCAGAGCTGTCTTATCCATGTGAAAGGTATCTGAGCCGAGGCTTGTCTGTAATACCTATTTTTCTCTGGTTCCCCTGAGCTGTTGTCTTCTTATTTTCTACGGAATGGTAGAAACTAACGGTATGACAGTGTACATTCACGCACTGGAAACACTGCACACATCACATGCTAAATTATAATTTGTTTTCGGACCAAAATGGAGTGTACACACACACACGCACCACTAGGACTAATGCTGCTACAATGTAGGTCATCGATCAGTCATGATCTTCCTTCTTTGTCATTTTTTTTAACCTTTATTTAACTAGGCAAGTCAGTTAAGAACACAGTCTTATTTACAATGACGATCTAAGGGGAACAGTGGGTTAACTGCCTTGTTCAGGGGCAGAACGACATTTTTTAACCTTGTCAGCTCGGAGATTTGATCTCGCAACCCTCCGGTTACTAGTCCAACACTCTAACCACTAGGCTACCCTGCCGTTGTCTGTGTGTGTGTGTGTGTGTGTGTGTGTGTGTGTGTGGGGTGGGGGGGGATTCAGATCAAAGAACAATGTAGGTTAAGTATGTCTCTAGTATGTACGCAATCCTACCCACTGTCATGTAGGTAGTGCCTGTATTCAGGTTGTTTCAATCTCCGTTCCCCCCACCTTGAGGGCACGCAAGCTAAGTCCTGTCTATTCAAACAACATCACCTACTGTATAATACGATAATCGTATTCACGAACACCTCTCATCGTGGGAATGTCCCATTCTTTGCAATACAATAAACCAAATTGAAATGCTATGAGCCTCAATGTTGTTCCTGAAGATGTGCTTTAGGTAAAGGGCAAGTATGGGGATCATGTGAATGTGTCTTAGGGCAGGGGTGACCTAGTGCTAAAGGCCATTGGTTCAAGGGTCATTGACTGGGGTCTTCTGCTTCAGACTGGCTCATTCTCTTGTAAGAGATGTTAATGAGGATTATGATACAGTACAGGAGACGAGGCTGGGAAGAGAAGGAAATGTCAAGTTGTTATACACTGTCTCACGCAAAGATACACGCAGGAAAAGGAAACAGCCAACACTTACACAGAGACAATGCCACACACACACACACACACACACACACATACACACACACACACACACACACACACACACACACACACACACACACACACACACACACACACACACACACACACACACACACACACAAGTACCAATACACACACACAAACTACACAAAAAAAGACACAAACCATAAACATATGCAAAAGGTCACAACACACAGTCATGTTTCAGACATACTGAACCCATTGGCACTGGCTTCCAGACATGTTTCAGACATACTGAACCCATTGGCACTGGCTTCCAGACATGTTTCAGACATACTGAACCCATTGGCACTGGCTTCCAGACATGTTTCAGACATACTGAACCCATTGGCACTGGCTTCCAGACATGTTTCAGACATACTGAACCCATGGGCACTGGCTTCCAGACATGTTTCAGACATACTGAACCCATTGGCACTGGCTTCCAGACATGTTTCAGACATACTGAACCCATGGGCACTGGCTTCCAGACATGTTTCAGACATACTAAACCCATTGGCACTGGCTTCCAGACATGTTTCAGACATACTGAACCCATGGGCACTGGCTTCCAGACATGTTTCAGACATACTGAACCCATTGGCACTGGCTTCCAGACATGTTTCAGACATACTGAACCAACGGGAACTGGCTTCCAGACATGTTTCAGACATACTGAACCCATGGGCACTGGCTTCCAG
>NC_048585.1:56335919-56350919 GCF_013265735.2 Oncorhynchus mykiss | reverse complement strand
ATGATGGAGACTATACTAGATACTGTGTACTGTCAGTGTATACACTCTGTATTTCATGTTACTCTGTTATGATGGAGACTATACTAGATACTGTGTACTGTCAGTGTATACACTCTGTATTTCATGTTACTCTGTTATGATGGAGACTATACTAGATACTGTGTACTGTCAGTGTATACACTCTGTATTTCATGTTACTCTGTTATGATGGAGACTATACTAGATACTGTGTACTGTCAGTGTATACACTCTGTATTTCATGTTACTCTGTTATGATGGAGACTATACTAGATACTGTGTACTGTCAGTGTATACACTCTGTATTTCATGTTACTCTGTTATGATGGAGACTATACTAGATACTGTGTACTGTCAGTGTATACACTCTGTATTTCATGTTACTCTGTTATGATGGAGACTATACTAGATACTGTGTACTGTCAGTGTATACACTCTGTATTTTATGTTACTCTGTTATGATGGAGACTATACTAGATACTTTGTACTGTCATTGTATAGACTAGCTGGTCTGAGTGGTCATGTGTAGTATGCTATTGTGTGTACTTTATATGACACCTGCGTCTGATTTGAATATCTGCCTGGTTTATAGGGGTAGTGATCAATCATTCCTCCTGTCATGAGGGGTGGAGGACCAATGGGGGGAGGGAGGGGGTCTAGGTATACATCAAGATAAAAACTGTTTATTAGAAAATGCTTGTTACAGACTGTTTGTAAGAGACTGCTCGCTAGAGACCGTTCTCTAGAGACTGCTCGTTAGAGACCGCTTGTTAGAGACCATTCTCTAGAGACTGCTCACTAGAGACTGCTCACTAGAGACTGCTCGTTAGAGACCGTTCTCTAGAGACTGCTCGTTAGAGACCGCTTGTTAGAGATCATTCTCTAGAGACTGCTCACTAGAGACTGCTCACTAGAGACTGCTCGTTAGAGACCGTTCTCTAGAGACTGCTCGTTAGAGACCACTTGTTAGAGATCATTCTCTAGAGACTGCTCACTAGAGACTGCTCACTAGAGACTGCTCGTTAGAGACCGTTCTCTAGAGACTGCTCGTTAGAGACTGCTCGTTAGAGACCGTTCTCTAGAGACTGCTCGTTAGAGACTGCTCATTAGAGACCGTTCACTAGAGACTGCTCACTAGAGACTGCTCGTTAGAGACCGTTCTCTAGAGACTGCTCACTAGAGACTGCTCACTAGAGACTGCTCGTTAGAGACAAACGCACACACACACACAGTAAGGATGCATAACTGACCAAGATACATGCGGGCAGACATTCCACTGTGTGGCTGATTTGAAGTGTCAGCAACAGTGTTTTTAACTATGTTCTTGTACAGTGTGTGTCCACATGGACAATATGACCTTGGAGAGGGCGACGGACGAGGGTGAAACACATAGTGACGGCGTGAGGTCTCCGAGTGTGTGATTTTCCACTACACTGCTCTGAATGGGAGGCCCAACCCACACATGTTTATGCATACACTGCCACATGTACAGTAGCATACATGCCCAATGAAATCAATCGGCCAATACAATTACACGATGAATCCAATCGGCCAATAGCCCTTGGCGTATTCACCACTAGATAGGTGTGTGTGTGTGTGTGTGTGTATGTTTATTGTATTTGTGTGTCTTCCGCCTTCACCCAAACACACTTTCTGTCATCGTTCCACCCGGGTCGGGGAAATAAGGCAGGCAACTGCATCAGTGCTGCTAAGCTCTTGAAATATGAATGGCTTTAATTAAATGGGCTCTCTTAACCATCTGGCCCTGGGATTGGGGCTTGCTTAATGAACTGAGTTTCTCTGAGACGTGCCACCCCACTCACTGATAACACAACAATAACATCATGATCTACTGTGCTTCTCTAGGCAGTCAGAAAACATGGCTGTGAGACAGAGGGGATGAATGAGAAAGAGAGCGAGAGAGAGAGAGAGAGAGAGAGAGAGAGAGAGAGAGAGAGAGAGGAAAGGAGGGAGGGAGGGACAGAGAGAGAGAGTGAAAGAGAGCGAGAGAGACAGACAGAGAGAGAGAGAGCGAGAGAGAGGAGAGAGGGAGGGAGGGACAGAGAGAGAGAGTGAAAGAGAGCGAGAGAGACAGACAGAGAGAGAGAGAGAGAGAGGAGGGAGGGAGGGAGGGACAGAGAAAGAGTGAAAGAGAGCGAGAGAGACAGACAGAGAGAGAGAGAGAGGAGGGAGGGAGGGAGGGAGGGAGGGAGGGAGGGAGGGAGGGAGGGAGGGAGGGACAGAGAGAGAGAGTGAAAGAGAGCGAGAGAGACAGACAGAGAGAGAGAGAGAGGAGGAAGGGAGGGAGGGACAGAGAGAGAGTGAAAGAGAGCGAGAGAGACAGACAGAGAGAGAGGAGGGAGGGAGGGAGGGAGGGAGGGAGGGACAGAGAGAGAGAGAGTGAAAGAGAGCGAGACAGACAGAGAGAGAGAGAGAGGAGGGAGGGAGGGACAGAGAGACAGACAGAGAGAGAAAGGCCTAAAGCGTGAACCTGAGTGATAAATGCAATGGTTACGATGCGGCACTTTGCATTGAGCAGGGCTCCAGGCGCTTAATGATGTTTGTGAACCAGTGGCAGCGCCCAGAGATTTCCCTCTCAACACCCAGCAGGACAGAGAGGAAAGAGAAAGAGGAGGAGAGATGAGAGGATGTCTCACTGCAGCCAAATCAAGAGACTTCCCTCTATGCATGCTAATGCTAGCTGAACACTGCTCCATCTCTCCAACTCTTCTCTATGCATGCTAATGCTAGCTGAACACTGCTCCATCTCTCCAACTCTTCTCTATGCATGCTAATGCTAGCAGCACCCTGCTCCATCTCTCCAACTCTTCTCTATGCATGCTAATGCTAGCAGCACCCTGCTCCATCTCTCCAACTCTTCTCTAAGCATGCTAATGCTAGCAGCACCCTGCTCCATCTCTCCAACTCTTCTCTATGCATGCTAATGCTAGCAGCACCCTGCTCCATCTCTCCAACTCTTCTCTAGCTGGATCTCTTCCATTTCACTCTCTCAGCCTACGCCTCACACATACATGTTGCTAGATCTCTCTCTCGTTTTACCTCTCTCTGCCATCACATATTAAATCAAATCAAATGTTATTTGTCACACACTTCGTAAACAACAGGCATAGGCGAATAGTTGAGTGCTCATTAGTACCTTTGCTCTTCCTACCTTTAAATAACATGCTATATTTCTCTCTAACCCTGACGACCACAGCCTAACGATGCCCCAGCGCGGAGTCTACACGGCCATCTGCTAACTTTTGTTCCTCTCTTTTTTTTTGTGTCAGAGAAACTCCCCGTTTTAACGGACGGCGGGGTTAGCAGCGAGTCAACGTAGCGCTGGGGAGTCAACGTAGCGCTGGGGAGTCAACGTAGCCCTGGGGAGTCAACGTAGCGCTGGGGAGTCAACGTAGCGCTGGGGAGTCAACGTAGCGCTGGGGAGACAACGTAGCGCTTGGGAGACAACGTAGCGCTGGGGAGTCAACGTAGCGCTGGGGAGACAACGTAGCGCTGGGGAGACAACGTAGCGCTGGGGAGTCTGTGTGTGCTGTGACTGTGTGTGCTGTGACTGCGTGTGCTGTGACTGCGTGTGCTGTGACTGCGTGTGCTGTGACTGCGTGTGCTGTGACTGCGTGTGCTGTGACTGCGTGTGCTGTGACTGCGTGTGCTGTGACTGCGTGTGCTGCGACTGCGTGTGCTGCGACTGCGTGTGCTGTGACTGCGTGTGCTGCGACTGCGTGTGCTGTGACTGCGTGTGCTGTGACTGCGTGTGCTGTGACTGCGTGTGCTGTGACTGCGTGTGCTGTGACTGCGTGTGCTGTGACTGCGTGTGCTGTGACTGCTGTACGAGGGAGGCAGTAGACCGACATAGCCTCCCTTTGGGAGGGTTATAGTGCTTTGGCCAATCATTTAGGGGCGGCAGGTAGCCTAGTGGTTACAGCGTTGTAACCGAAAGGTAGCTGCAAGTATCAAAAGTGTAAGCTTTCTGTGTCTGGGACAGAGACTAGTATCATGCAATTCATTTTCGCAATTGAGAAAAGATAGATATTATAAGATAGAAATTAGAGATATAGATAACGTGTGTAGTGAAAAATGTAGCTGAGAAACATACACACTGAGGACGGCCACAGCTTGTTCTATCTCAACCAGCCTATTAGTGGGTCCATTACCTCTAAACCCTGACTGGTTTTCCCCGTGCCACAGAATACATCAACTAGGAGAAACCTACACACTGAAGAAAGCAGAGGCAAAAAGGACACACACACACACACACACACACACACACACACAGACAGAACTGATCCTTCTTTAAGATTGTGTGTAGTGGTCACTGTTCTGATTCTATACTCGTCTACCATTCATCTACCTTGCCGTGTTTGACCTTGACGTTGTTTTCCACATAGAGCAAATGAGAGACCACAGAAATACAAAGCACAATTCAGAACTGATCTCTCTGCCAGAGGAGAGTGATGGCATCTTAATAGGGGAGGACGTGCTTATGGTAATTGCTAGAGCGGGAATCAGTGGAACGGTATCAAATCCATCAAACACGTGGTCTCCATGGTTTCCATGTGTTTGATGGTGTTCCATTCGCTCCATTCCGGCCATTACTTTGAGCCATCCTCCCCTCAGCAGCCTCCACTGCTCTCTATAGCAGTAATCAAAAACTTTCATTTCAATCTTTTCCAACAAAGTGTGTTTTTTTTCCAACTCTTTCTCTTTTTGACCTCAGTGGACTTGATTGATAGGCAGACCCAGTTTTGATCTAATCTACCTGTCTCATATTGATTCCTTCTTTCCAATTACTTTAAGAGCAGACCAAATTGAAACGAGCCTTTAATTGCGGCTAATTTGGCCCGTAAATGGTCAGCTATTGTTCCGAAAGAGAGGCCTTAAATCCCAGCTGCCCCCAGCCCACACTGAGTAGACCTGAGTCATCTGACATACAAAGTGTTTTTAATCTACATTAAGTAGCCTCAATGTTCTCAAAGAATGGCTCAATTAAAAAGCTCATTTGAGACACCCAGAGTTGAACTGTCTATCTGTCTGGATCTGTCTATCTGTCTGGATCCGTCTGTCTGTCTGTCTGGATCGGTCTATCTGTCTGGATCTGTCTGTCTATCTGGATTATTCTGGATCCGTCTGTCTGTCTGGAATAGTCTGGATCTGTCTGTCTGTCTGTCTGTCTGGATCAGTCTATCTGTCTGGATCTGTCTGTCTGTCTGGATTAGTCTGGATCTGTCTGTCTGTCTGTCTGTCTGTCTGGATCTGTCTGTCTGTCTGGATTAGTCTAGATCTGTCTGTCTGTCTGTCTGTCTGTTTGTCTGTCTGTCTGTCTGTCTGTCTGTCTGTCTGTCGGTCTGTCTGTCTGTGTCTGTGTTTCTGTCTGTCTGTTGGTAAATCTATGCGCAGGTTCATTTAAAAGTCAGACAGATTGACAACCTGCGGGTCAAATTCCGGTCTCCTATCATCTTTACAGAAACGTAGTTAGATTAGCAATTATAAAAATATGGACTTTATTTGGACTGCAGATGTGACAAGGTTTGACTTCCCCTCAGATAAACTGTGGGACACAAAGCCTTGAAACATTGCACAAGGAAATCACAGAAGATTTACGCCATTTGAATATCCCGATCTTCAGCCACTCGTAAAGTCACCCTGCTCAGGCTTACAGTCTTAAAATGGCCAAAGCTTGTTAGATCTAAACCAGGCTATTAGTGGGTACATTACCTCTAAACCCGTGCCGCAGAATACATCTACTAGGGCTGCACATTCAGCAATGGCTAGATAAAACAGCTTGCCTCACAACACCAGAGTTGTGGTTTTACATAATACAGTGTGAAAACAGGAAGTGTCTTCAGATAATAGTTTGTGGTAAACCAAAGGTAGAAACGGAGCCTAAGGAGGAAGCTAAGGTGGCATGCTTTGGGGTATCTTCCATCCCTTTAAAATCTACAAGAGAATCAGCTCCACGTGCAAACCACTGATTATAGACAAATGAACCACCGTCAGACAGTGAATCCTCATGGATCCATCTGTACTGCAGTTAGCTTGTTCTAGAATCTAGCTCAATGTCTTCGAAGGATACGATGGAACATGGAAAAGTAGGGGTGGGGGGGGGGGGGGGGGGGGGCAAAAAAATAAAGATCACGTAGAAAATCAATCCAACCAGGTAGATGAACAGTAGGTTTAGATGAAATTCAACTAGCAAGGGGACGCGGTCCAAAGAACATACCGGAAGATTAACTACCAAGGCCTTGATCTAATATGGAAATAAATTCAAAAGGGTATTACATCTACTCAAACTTAATCAAATTAACCCAGGTCTTTCAAGACGAGACGAGGAGCGCGCATCAAAGGCTAAAGCAAAACCTGCCTGTGCTTCAGATTATATTCACTTGATGAATGCATGCACGGTCTCAAATTAAATCCAACCTGCACTAGCTGCAGTATTCATGTCCAGAGGGCATATCAAACACTCCCTAACGATCCAGACCTCACTTCCCTGTTCAAAATCAACCTTAAAAATCCAACTCACACCCATAACGCACAATGCCACCTGCTTGCTCTACACGCAACAACTCCTACACGTTGGGAAGTAAACATCCACATCAATCTGTATCTACCTCGATGTTCACCTGTATACTCAGTGTAGAATATATGTCTCAATGTGTATTGCACTTTATGTCTGCTCTCTAGTGTTTGCCCCTACCATTTTCCATATGCTCTGCCTCACCGACACTGCCATCCGGCGTGGTCCTCTCGTAGCTGTCCTCTGGCAGGGGCAATGCACCCAGCCTGGGGCCCCCCGAAGAGCTCTTGCTGCTGGGCGTCTCCGACTCCTCCAGCCCGCTGTCGTAGCAGCTCTGCAGCGATCCCTGCTGGTGTGGGTCCTGGGGTTGGCTCACCACCGAGAAGGTCACTCGGCGGAACGGCTACAAGAGAGAATAAGATGGCGTCGAGGTCACTAGCTGGACTATAGGAGGGAGGAGGAGGGACGCCCGGGCAAAGAGGGTTCAATTCCGTGGCACAGAGGACAGGAGGTTAAGTTTAAAAAGTGTAGGGGATACAGTTGAAGTATAAATTTGGTAAACGTAGGGGGTCGGGAGTACTGTATGTGTACCATACAACATTAGGAGGGGAGTACTGTATGTGTACCACACAGCAGGAGGAAGGGAGTACTGTACCATACAGCAGGAGGAAGGGAGTACTGTACCACACAGCAGGAGGAAGGGAGTACTGTATGTGTACCATACAGCAGGAGGAAGGGAGTACTGTGTGTGTACCACACAGCAGGAGGAAGGGAGTACTGTATGTATACCACACAGCAGGAGGAAGGGAGTACTGTATGTGTACCATACAGCAGGAGGAAGGGAGTACTGTATGTGTACCACACAGCAGGAGGAAGGGAGTACTGTATGTGTACCACACAGCAGGAGGAAGGGAGTACTGTATGTGGGGGGTATTGTGAACTACTAAGGGAGTACTGTATGTGGGGGGTATTGTGAACTACTAAGGGAGTACTGTATGTGGGGGGTATTGTGAACTACTAAGGGAGTACTGTATGTGGGGGGTATTGTGAACTACTAAGGGAGTACTGTATGTATACCATAAGGGAGTTGCTAGACGTTTTTTACACTTCAGGTCGAAGTAAGGGTGTTAACTGCTGCAAATTCACACAAAAAAGTTTGCTTGCGAAGGGCCTGGACGCCGAACGCTATGAAATCACGCTCCAAGCTACATATCATATGCCAAGCACCTGTCCACACACAAACAAGAGATAGGAGTGGCTAACACCGGGGAATGTATATTACGGCTGAACAATAACATCCCAATGCCCAAACTCCTTCTAAAAGACGTGTACACAGTACACAGAGGAGCTTTCACTACTCTGAGAGTAGTCTGAAAACCCACAGACAGAGAGAGAGAGAGAGAGAGACAGACAGACAGACAGACAGACAGACAGACAGACAGACAGACAGACAGACAGACAGACAGACAGACAGACAGACAGAGAGAGACAGAGACGGAGACAGAGAGACAGCGAGAGACAGCGAGAGACAGAGAGAGAGAGAGAGATAAAGAGAGACAGAGACGGAGACAGAGGGAGACAGCGAGAGACAGCGAGAGACAGCGAGAGACAGAGAGAGAGAGAGAGATAAAGAGAGACAGAGACGGAGACAGAGGGAGACAGCGAGAGAGAGAGATAGAGAGAGAGATAAAGAGAGACAGAGAGGAAGACAGAGGGAGGCAGCGAGAGACAGCGAGAGACAGCGAGAGACAGAGAGAGAGAGAGAGATAAAGAGAGACAGAGAGGAAGACAGAGGGAGGCAGCGAGAGACAGCGAGAGACAGCGAGAGACAGAGAGAGAGAGAGAGATAAAGAGAGACAGAGACGGAGACAGAGGGAGACAGCGAGAGAGAGAGATAGAGAGGAAGACAGAGGGAGACAGCGAGAGAGAGAGAGAGAGAGAGAGATAAAGAGAGACAGAGACGGAGACAGAGGGAGACAGCGAGAGAGAGAGAGATAGAGAGGAAGACAGAGGGAGACAGCGAGAGAGAGAGATAGAGAGGAAGACAGAGGGAGACAGCGAGAGACAGAGAGAGAGAGAGAGATAAAGAGAGACAGAGACGGAGACAGAGGGAGACAGCGAGAGAGAGAGATAGAGAGGAAGACAGAGGGAGACAGCGAGAGAGAGAGACAGAGACGGAGACAGAGGGAGACAGCGAGAGAGAGAGATAGAGAGGAAGACAGAGGGAGACAGCGAGAGAGAGAGACAGAGACGGAAACAGAGGGAGACAGCGAGAGAGAGAGAGAGATAGAGAGGAAGACAGAGGGAGACAGCGAGAGAGAGAGATAGAGAGGAAGACAGAGGGAGGCAACAAATTAACGGCTAGTTTGGTCATTACCAGAATAAATGGAATAACAACTACATAATGAGATTCATTAATTTGATACAGTCACAGTTCCACTGTAGCTGTGCATCTCCCCTCCTGACACCCCTTGGACCTCTCCCCTCCTCTCTCCCCTCCTCCCGTATCCTCTCCCCTCCTCTCTCCCCTTCTCCCCTCTCCTCTCCCCTCCTCTCTCCCCTCCTTCCGTCTCCTCTCCCCTCCTCTCTCCCCTCCTCCCGTCTCCTCTCCCCTCCTCTCCCCTCCTCTCTCACCTTCTCCCGTCTCCTCTCCCCTCCTCCCGTCTCCTCTCCCCTCCTCCCGTCTCCTCTCACCTCCTCTCTCCCCTCCCCCCGTCTCCTCTCCCGTCTCCTCTCCCCTCCTCTCTCCCCTCCTCCCGTCTCCTCTCTCCTCCTCTCTCCCCTCCTCCGGTCTCCTCTACCCTCTTCTCTCCCCTCCTCCCGTCTCTTCTCCCCTCCTATCCCCTCCTATCTCCCCTCCTCCCATCACCTCTCCCCTCCTCTCTCCCCTCCTCTCCCCTCCTCTCTCCCCTCCTCTCTCCCCTCCTCTCCCCTCCTCTCTCCCCTCCTCCCTACTCCTCTCCCTTCCTCCCGTCTCCTCTCCCCTCCTCTCGTCTCCTCTCCCCTCCTCTCTCCCCTCCTCCTGTCTCCTCTCCCATCTCCTCTCTCCCCTCCTCCCGTCTCATCTCTCCCCTCCTCTCTCCCCTCCTCCCGTCTCCTCTCCCCTCCTCCCCTCCTCTCTCCCCTCCTCCCGTCTCCTCTCCCCTCATCTCTCCCCTCCTCCCGTCTCCTCTCCCCTCCTCTCTCCCCTCCTCTCGTCTCCTCTCCCCTCCTCTCTCCCCTCCTCCCGTCTCCTCTCCCCTCCTCTCTCCCCTCCTCTCGTCTCCTCTCCCCTCCTCCCGTCTCCTCTCCCCTCCTCTCTCCCCTCCTCTCTCCCTTCCTCCCGTCTCCTCTCCCCTCCTCTCGTCTCCTCCTCTCGTCTCCTCTCCCCCTGTCCTCCCTCATTTCATTCTTCATCACAAGAATATTAAACAGGGAAGGGGCCCATTATTCAAACCATTTTCTGTCTTTGTATCGTTGCTCTTGTCCTTTTTTCCCCTCTCTCTCTGACTGTTATCAGTTATTACAAACCATCATTAACAATTGCAACGTTAATATGCACCATGCTTCCAAACCCTGGAAATATTCACCATTGCGGACAAAGAAACATACCTGACATCTCCATCAAAATGTCTTACACACACACACACACACACACACACAAACACACACACACACGTCCCTACAGAAATGACACCCCTTTAGTTATTGTGGCATGGAGAAACAATTATTGTTTCAAGCGCCTCTGAATCTCAGGCAACGACAGGAGGCTAGAGACTCTTAATCCATTGGGGAAAAGTGTCCTCCTCCTCTCTGCATGTTGAAATTGGCATTCATTTCTGTATTTATTTCTCCAGTTTTTCTCTCCCTGGCTAATGCAGAAATCTTATGTTTCCATGTCATTACAATCAAAACTCAACAAATGAAGTGAAATAAATATTCATAGGAATTTCACTTGGATAGTCAAACATTTATTGCATAATTAAAATTAAGGCCCAGAAGGGCGGTCGCGTTATTACACTGCAATACTGACGTTTAGATATCAAAACCTATTCCACCCCTCCTCGCCTCGTTCCCAGACAACAAAGGTCTGAGCCGTGCGTGACATCGATCCCAAGCTTGAACGAAGTGGTGGTTTAAACAGAAGAAGCAAATTCAAACCTATACTCTGGATCATACATCAGGTGGGTCTAATCCTTAATGCTGATTGGTTAAAATCGCATGCCAGCCGGTGTCGATTCCACAAGTTACCACCGGCTAAATCTATGATGTTGAAATGCCTTTTATTTACTCCTTTCAGTATGACTGTGCAATCCACTGTCTCATCAGCCCAGGCGGCAATTTATAAACCTGTTTGGACCTGAAATGTATTTTTCGAATGAAGCGACTGTTGCTAAATTAATTGGTAGAGAGGTGGTTGTGAGAGAAACACTTGGACGAAGCAAAGAGAGGAAGATTGAGTCTGAGAGAAAAAAGGGGAGAGAAAAAAAATAAATAAATAAATGTGGTTCACCTGCGTTTCCTTCTATTTTCTGGGAAAACAAAATTATAATTTGTTTTTCGGACCAAAATGGAGTGCACACACACACACACACACACACACACACACACACACACACACACACACACACACACACACACTGAAATAGCCAGAGGGTCTGTTGAGATTTTATAAACACCCATTTCTCCTCTAAACACATCAATTGTATAAGAAGCCATTTCTTTCCAGACTACATTGTTTCCTAGTGTGTGTGGTGGCAGCACCTGTGAAACAAGGCAACAGTAAGCAGGTCGTCCCCCGTGAATGATGCAGACCCCCCCCACCCCCACCCTCCTAGGGTCCAGAACGTAGAAGGATCACAGAGGGATCTGTCTAGGAGTGTCACGTGCAGAGAGGCAGGGGGAAATAAAGCCACCCTCCTTCCCTCCGTCCCTTCTTCATTGTTGTTGACCAACAGTAGTAATCCAATCAGATATCAGAACTACACGAGGTAACAGAAACTCAATGAGACAATAGGGGTTGATGAGAGCAAAGCAGCGAATGCTGAGTTCCTAAAACAACACATAGGAATTTATTGCAAAGAGTTATTTCGGGGGTTGGCTCCCCCTACATACAATCACTTCGGGGGTTGGCTCCCCCTACATACAGTCACTTCGGGGGTTGGCTCCCCCTACATACAGTCCCTTCGGGGGCTGGCTCCCCCTACATAAAGTCCCTTTGGGGGCTGGATCCCCCTACATACAGTCCCTTCGGGGGCTGGCTCCCCCTACATACAGTCCCTTCGGGGGATGGCTCCCCCTACATACAGTCCCTTCGGGGGCTGGCTCCCCCTACATACAGTCCCTTCGGGGGCTGGCTCCCCCTACATACAGTCCCTTCGGGGGCTGGCTCCCCCTACATACAGTCCCTTCGGGGGTTGGCTCCCCCTACATACAGTCACTTCGGGGGCTGGCTCCCCCTACATACAGTCCCTTCGGGGGTTGGGTCCCCCTACATACAGTCCCTTCGGGGGCTGGCTCCCCCTACATACAGTCCCTTCGGGGGTTGGGTCCCCCTACATACAGTCCCTTCGGGGGTTGGGTCCCCCTACATACGGGCACTTCGGGGGTTGGATCCCCCTAAATACAGTCACTTTGGGGGCTGGCTCCCCCTACATACAGTGCGTTCGTAAAGTATTCAGGCCCCTTCACTTTTTCCACATTTTGTTACGTTATTCTAAAAGTCATTAAATAGTGTCTTGCCCTCATCAAAACAGCCAAAACAGGTTTTCAGAAATGTACGTAAGTATTCAGACCCTTTACTCAGTACTTTGTTGAAGCACTCATGGCAGTGACTGCAGCCTCGAATCTTCTTGGGTATGAAGCTATATCTAAAAACACCTCTATTTGGGGAGTTTCTCCCATTCTTCTCTGCGGATCATCTCAAGCTCTGACAGGATGCGCTGCACAACTATTGTCAGGTCTCTCCAGAGAGGTTCGATCCGGCTCTGGCTGGGCTACTCAACGACATTCAGAGACTTTTCCCGAAACCACTCCTGCGTTGTCTTGGCTGTGTTCTTCATGTCATTGTCCTGTTGGAAGGTGAACTTTCACCCCAGTCGGAGGTCCTGGGCGCTCTGGAACAGGTTTTCAAAAAGGATCTCTCTGTACTTTGCTCCGTTCATTTTTCCCTCAAACCTGACTAGTCTTTCAGTCCCAGCTGCTGCAAAATATCCCCACACCATGATGCTGCCACCACCATGCTTTATGGTTTTATGGATGGTATTGGCCAGGTGATGAGTGGTACCTGGTTTTCTTCAGATGTGGCGCTTGGCATTCAGGCCAAAGAGTTCAATCTTGGATTCATCAGACCAGATAATCTTGTTTCTCATGGTCTGAGAGTCCTTTATGTGCTTTTTGGCAAACTCCAAGCAGTCTGTCCTGTGCCTTTTACTGAGGAGTGGCATCTGTCTGGTCACTCTACCATAAAGGCTGATTGGTGGAGTGCTGCAGAGATGGTTGTCCTTCCTGAAGGTTCTCCCATCTCCACAGAGGAACTCTGGAGCTTGGTCACCTCCCTGACCAAGGCTCTTCTCCCCAATTGCTCAGTTTGGCCAGCTCTAGGAAGAGTCTTGGTGGTTCCAAACGTATTCCATTTAAGAATGATGGAGGCCACTGTGTTCTTGGGGACGTTCAATACTGCAGAAATGTATTGGTACCCTTCCACAGATCTGTGTCTCGACACAATCCTGTCTCTGAGATTTATGGACAATTCCATTCCATCACGGCTTTGTTTTTGCTCTGACATGCACTGTCACTTGTGGAACCTTATATAGACAGTTGCCTTTCCAATCAATTGTATTTTCCACAGTTGGACTCTAATCAGTTGTAGAAACATCTCAAGGATGATCAATGGAACAGGATGCACCTGAGCTCAATTTCGAGTCTCATGACAATGAGTCATTATGTAAACAGGGTGCTGTTTGTATATATATTTGAAAACATTTCTAAAAATCTGTTTTTGCTTTGTCGTTATGGAGTATGTGTGTAAATGTATGTCATTCATTTTAGAATAAGGCTGTAACATAACAAAATGTGGAAAAAGGGAAAGGGTTTGAATGGACTGTATGTCTGGACAATAATCAAGACAAGATAAAAGTAGAGCCTGCAGGACTTGCTTTGTGGAGTGTGGTGTCAATAAAGCAGAGCATCTCTTTATTACAGACATACCTCTCCCCATCTTTACAACCATTGAATCTATATGTTTTGACCATGACAGTTTACAATCTAAGATAACGGCAAGTAATTTAGTCTCCTCAACCTGTTTTCACCAGCCACACCATTCATTACCAGATTCAGCTGAGGTCTGGAACTTGGGGGATGATTTGTACCAAATACAATGCTCTTAGTTTTAGAGCTGTTGTCGTGTCTTTGGCTATGCCGGATTAAGTGATATGAAATGCTATTCTATAAAATAATTTCTCCGTAATTAATATTACCTGATTTAACCAGAGTCGGGCACCACAAAATAATATTTATAGAGCTGTTATCTTCCGAATAAACTCTTAAAGGCCTAGTAATATTTAATCGTCATCTTAATTCAGTCTGAAAGTTGTAAATTCTTGGTTATCTGCACGAACCCTGGCCAACAAGTTTAATCAGCAATACAAAATTGGGTTTAATTATTTATTTACAAAAACCTAACTAATCACACAGAATTACACATACATATAATTAAATTATAACTTGATTACCAATTATGTCATAAAGGAAAACGTCCCTAGCGGGCGGAACAGCTGGTCACACAAAAGAAAAGGGTCTGAGTTTGAGTGAAAGAGCGGGAAGACTGGGGAACAAAGAGGAGAAGCTGTGCTATCGTAAATACAGTATCTTATGAATTCTAAATTACCACTCATATGGAAAAGGAAAATGCAATATATATTTACTCTGAGCTGCTTTTCGGTAGGTTGGTGGTAGATGGAAGGCCGTGTTGCCCAACCGAGTCCTTTGTCCTTTGAAGAATGTCTCTGCTGGTAAATTGAATACGTTTTAGTAACTTCGTTGTGTGGTAGATGGGATATTATGTCTGTTCCTTCCTAAGCCTTGTTTGCAGCGGCTGTTGCTAACTCAACGGCTAGAAGGTATCACTTCTGTAGTGAATAAGAGTTCAAAGTTCATACCATTCGCAACCAAAGCTTGCGCTGATGTTGGCTTCGTTCTGTAGTTATTATCTGAACCATTCTGACATCGGACCGCCGTCCTCACGTCCTCGGAAAAGCAGGTTATATTGTCGTCAAGGCTTTATATAGGAAGGGAGAGGAGGTCGTGTTTGAAAAGTTTTTTAGCCCATGTCCCTTCACAGGGGCGGACCACTGATTGAGCAGAGCCCTACATTATGAAAACCCAAATCTCACATTTTAGAAGCTAAAATCACATGTGATCCCATCACAAATAATTTCATATTCAAACATTTAAATTGAACCACAATT
>NC_048585.1:56328419-56330919 GCF_013265735.2 Oncorhynchus mykiss | reverse complement strand
GCCATTCTAACACCTGGATATGTTTATTTTTGAACCATTCCATTGTAGATTTTGCTTTATGTTTTGGATCATTGTCTTGTTGGAAGACAAATCTCCGTCCCAGTCTCAGGTCTTTTGCAGACTCCATCAGGTTTTCTTCCAGAATGGTCCTGTATTTGGCTCCATCCATCTTCCCATCAATTTTAACCATCCTCCCTGTCCCTGCTGAAGAAAAGCAGGCCCAAACCATGATGCTGCCACCACCATGTTTGACAGTGGGGATGGTGTGTTGAAGTTCAAAAGCTGTGTTGCTTTTACGCCAAACATAACGTTTTGCATTGTTGCCAAAAAGTTCAATTTTGGTTTCATCTGACCAGAGCACCTTCTTCCACATGTTTGGTGTGTCTCCCAGGTGGCTTGTGGCAAACTTTAAACAACACTTTTTATGGATATCTTTAAGAAATGGCTTTCTTCTTGCCACTCTTCCATAAAGGCCAGATTTGTGCAATATACGACTGATTGTTGTCCTATGGACAGAGTCTCCCACCTCAGCTGTAGATCTCTGCAGTTCATCCAGAGTGATCATGGGCCTCTTGGCTGCATGTCTGATCAGTCTTCTCCTTGTATGAGCTGAAAGTTTAGAGGGACTGCCAGGTCTTGGTAGATTTGCAGTGGTCTGATACTCCTTCCATTTCAATATTATCGCTTGCACAGTGCTCCTTGGGATGTTTAAAGCTTGGGAAATCTTTTTGTATCCAAATCCGGCTTTAAACTTCTTCACAACAGTATCTCGGACCTGCCTGATGTGTTCCTTGTTCTTCATGATGCTCTCTGCGCTTTTAACGGACCTCTGAGACTATCACAGTGCAGGTGCATTTATACGGAGACTTGATTACACACAGGTGGATTGTATTTATCATCATTAGTCATTTAGGTCAACATTGGATCATTCAGAGATCCTCACTGAACTTCTGGAGAGAGTTTGCTGCACTGAAAGTAAAGGGGCTGAATAATTTTGCACGCCCAATTTTTCACTTTTTGATTTGTTAAAAAAGTTTGAAATATCCAATAAATGTCGTTCCACTTCATGACTGTGTCCCACTTGTTGTTGATTCTTCACAAAAAATACAGTTTTATATCTTTATGTTTGAAGCCTGAAATGTGGCAAAAGGTCGCAAAGTTCAAGGGGGCCGAATACTTTCGCAAGGCACTGTATATTGATAAATAAAACATGCCCAGGTGAGCAATGGAGGCTTAGTGAATGTGAACAGACAGCGGCACAGCCCCAACATGAAGGTCTGGCTAATCTCTTTTACCCACTGATGCCAGAGAATATGGTTGGAGAGGGGAGAGGAGGGACAGGGGGGGTTTATGGCACAAAGTTGTTGCCAACCAACAGTGTTTTCCCCATGTGTGTTCACTGCTTAATCAGCCTAGTGCCATGGGAGAGAGGGAGAGAAGGAGGACGAAAGAGAGGGAGAAGGAGGACGAAAGAGAGGGAGAGAAGGAGGACGAAAGAGAGGGAGAGAGGGAGAGAAGGAGGACGAAAGAGAGGGAGAGAAGGAGGACAAAAGAGAGGGAGAGAGGGAGAGAAGGAGGAAGAAAGAGAGGGAGAGAGGGAGAGAAGGAGGAAGAAAGAGAGGGAGAGGGAGAGAGGGAGAGAAGGAAGATGAAAGAGAGGGAGAGAGGGAGAGGGAGAGAAGGAGAACGAAAGAGAGGGAGAGAAGGAGAGAAGGAGGACGAAAGAGAGGGAGAGAGGGAGAGAAGGAGGACGAAAGAGAGGGAGAAGGAGGACGAAAGAGAGGGAGAGAAGGAGGACGAAAGAGAGGGAGAGAGGGAGAGAAGGAGGACGAAAGAGAGGGAGAGAAGGAGGACAAAAGAGAGGGAGAGAGGGAGAGAAGGAGGATGAAAGAGAGGGAGAGAGGGAGAGAAGGAGGAAGAAAGAGAGGGAGAGAAGGAGAGAAGGAGGACGAAAGAGAGGGAGAGAGGGATGAAGAAAGAGAGGGAGGCACAGACAACCAAAGACAAAGCAAGATAGAGTAAAGAGGAGCTCTTCCCATTTCCAAACTCCATGTACTCCTTATTTTATTCCCTCCTCAGTTCTTATTGTTTAGTCACAATGTGTTTGAGTCCTCCTCTCTTTTTCTATTAGCATGCACCCCCATGCCTTCAGCCGGAGGGGCACCACAGAGAGAGGGAGAGAAAGAGAGAGAGAGAGAGAGAGAGAAACAGAGAGAGAGAGAGAGAGAGAGAAACAGAGAGAGAGAGAGAGAGAGAGAGAGAGAGAGAGAGAGAGAGAGAGTGAGAGAGAGAGAGAGAGAGAGAGAGAGAGAGAGAGAGAGAGAGAAACAGAGAGAGAAACAGAGAGAGAGAGAGAGACAGAGAGAGAGAGAGAGAGAGAGAGAGAGAGAGAGAGAGAGAGAGAGAGAGAGAGAGAGAGAGAGAGAGAGAGAGAGAGAGAGAGAGAGAGAGAGAGAGAGAGAGAGAGAGAGAGAGAGAGAAGAGACCAACCATAGAGCCA
>NC_048585.1:56315919-56323419 GCF_013265735.2 Oncorhynchus mykiss | reverse complement strand
AGGGTGATGGAGGGAGGGAGGGAGGGAGAACAGGAGGCCCAGGGCGATGGAGGGAGGTAGGGAGAACAGGAGGCCCAGGGTGAGGGAGAGAGGGAGGGACAAAGGGACTGATACTTCTTTAACTTTAGACCACCTCTCCCTTCACCTGCCACCCTCTATATCTCCCTCCATCTACATTATGACACCCTCTATATCTCCCTCCATCTACATTATGACACCCTCTATATATCCCTCCATCTACATTATGACACCCTCTATATCTCCCTCCATCTACATTATGACACCCTCTATATCTCCCTCCATCTACATTATGACACCCTCTATATCTCCCTCCATCTACATTATGACACCCTCTATATCTCCCTCCATCTACATTATGACACCCTCTATATCTCCCTCCATCTACATTATGACACCCTCTATATCTCCCTCCATCTACATTATGACACCCTCTATATCTCCCTCTACTTCCCACCCTCTATATCTCCCTCCATCTACATTATGACACGCTCTATATCTCCCTCTACCTCCCACCCTCTATATCTCCCTACATCTACATTATGACACCCTCTATATCTCCCTCTACCTCCCACCCTCTATATCTCCCTCCATCTACATTATGACACCCTCTATATCTCCCTCCATCTACATTATGACACCCTCTATATCTCCCTCTACTTCCCACCCTCTATATCTCCCTACATCTACATTATGACACGCTCTATATCTCCCTCTACCTCCCACCCTCTATATCTCCCTCCATCTACATTATGACACCCTCTATATCTCCCTCTACTTCCCACCCTCTATATCTCCCTCCATCTACATTATGACACGCTCTATATCTCCCTCTACCTCCCACCCTCTATATCTCCCTACATCTACATTATGACACCCTCTATATCTCCCTCTACCTCCCACCCTCTATATCTCCCTACATCTACATTATGACACCCTCTATATCTCCCTCCATCTACATTATGACACCCTCTATATCTCCCTCCATCTACATTATGACACCCTCTATATCTCCCTCTACCTCCCACCCTCTATATCTCCCTACATCTACATTATGACACCCTCTATATCTCACTCTACCTCCCACCCTCTATATCTCCCTCCATCTACATTATGACACCCTCTATATCTCCCTACATCTACATTATGACACGCTCTATATCTCCCTCTACCTCCCACCCTCTATATCTCCCTCCATCTACATTATGACACGCTCTATATCTCCCTCTACCTCCCACCCTCTATATCTCCCTACATCTACATTATGACACCCTCTATATCTCCCTCTACCTCCCACCCTCTATATCTCCCTACATCTACATTATGACACCCTCTATATCTCCCTCCATCTACATTATGACACCCTCTATATCTCCCTCCATCTACATTATGACACCCTCTATATCTCCCTCTACCTCCCACCCTCTATATCTCCCTACATCTACATTATGACACCCTCTATATCTCCCTCTACCTCCCACCCTCTATATCTCCCTACATCTACATTATGACACCCTCTATATCTCCCTCTACCTCCCACCCTCTATATCTCCCTACATCTACATTATGACACGCTCTATATCTCCCTCTACCTCCCACCCTCTATATCTCCCTACATCTACATTATGACACCCTCTATATCTCCCTCCATCTACATTATGACACCCTCTATATCTCCCTCTACTTCCCACCCTCTATATCTCCCTCCATCTACATTATGACACGCTCTATATCTCCCTCTACCTCCCACCCTCTATATCTCCCTACATCTACATTATGACACCCTCTATATCTCCCTCTACCTCCCACCCTCTATATCTCCCTCCATCTACATTATGACACCCTCTATATCTCCCTCCATCTACATTATGACACCCTCTATATCTCCCTCTACTTCCCACCCTCTATATCTCCCTACATCTACATTATGACACGCTCTATATCTCCCTCTACCTCCCACCCTCTATATCTCCCTCCATCTACATTATGACACGCTCTATATCTCCCTCTACCTCCCACCCTCTATATCTCCCTCCATCTACATTATGACACCCTCTATATCTCCCTCTACTTCCCACCCTCTATATCTCCCTCCATCTACATTATGACACGCTCTATATCTCCCTCTACCTCCCACCCTCTATATCTCCCTACATCTACATTATGACACCCTCTATATCTCCCTCTACCTCCCACCCTCTATATCTCCCTACATCTACATTATGACACCCTCTATATCTCCCTCCATCTACATTATGACACCCTCTATATCTCCCTCCATCTACATTATGACACCCTCTATATCTCCCTCTACCTCCCACCCTCTATATCTCCCTACATCTACATTATGACACCCTCTATATCTCCCTCTACCTCCCACCCTCTATATCTCCCTACATCTACATTATGACACCCTCTATATCTCCCTCTACCTCCCACCCTCTATATCTCCCTCCATCTACATTATGACACCCTCTATATCTCCCTACATCTACATTATGACACGCTCTATATCTCCCTCTACCTCCCACCCTCTATATCTCCCTCCATCTACATTATGACACGCTCTATATCTCCCTCTACCTCCCACCCTCTATATCTCCCTACATCTACATTATGACACCCTCTATATCTCCCTCTACCTCCCACCCTCTATATCTCCCTACATCTACATTATGACACCCTCTATATCTCCCTCCATCTACATTATGACACCCTCTATATCTCCCTCCATCTACATTATGACACCCTCTATATCTCCCTCTACCTCCCACCCTCTATATCTCCCTACATCTACATTATGACACCCTCTATATCTCCCTCTACCTCCCACCCTCTATATCTCCCTACATCTACATTATGACACCCTCTATATCTCCCTCTACCTCCCACCCTCTATATCTCCCTACATCTACATTATGACACGCTCTATATCTCCCTCTACCTCCCACCCTCTATATCTCCCTACATCTACATTATGACACTCTTTATCTCCCTCCTTCTGCGCTCTTATCCTCTTATCTCCATTAAGATCAGGCAAGGTCAGAGCCAGTGACGCTTGAGTGATAGAAATGGAATTAAGATGAAAGCACTCTTCAGATAATGAAGATATGCAGAAAAAAATGAGGATGCCGCCGAGGGCTGCAATAGCCGAGGTGCTAACCAAATTAAATGTATGTTTAGCTTCTGTCCAGACAATCCCCATGTGTTCTCCAGGCAAGGTGAAAAACAGAACAAACATGAATATAATTTGGGAGTGAAGCGGAGAGGCACATTATTTTAACTGTCAGGGAGTTTTCTCTCTCCTGTTTCCCTGAATGAAAGATGGACGTTTAGCAGCAAAGGCAGGTATTTCCATAGGATTGAACTAAGTGACTGGAGTTAGGCACATGGTAGGTATTTCCATAGGATTGAACTAAGTGACTGGAGTTGGGCACATGGTAGGTATTTCCATAGGATTGAACTAAGTGACTGGAGTTGGGCACGTGGTAGGTATTTCCATAGGATTGAACTAAGTGACTGGAGTTAGGCACATGGTAGGTATTTCCATAGGATTGAACTAAGTGACTGGAGTTGGGCACGTGGTAGGTATTTCCATAGGGTTGAACTAAGTGACTGGAGTTGGGCACATGGTAGGTATTTCCATAGGGTTGAACTAAGTGACTGGAGTTGGGCACATGGTAGGTATTTCAATAGGATTGAACTAAGGCTGGAGTTGGGCACATGGTAGGTATTTCCATAGGGTTGAACTAAGTGACTGGAGTTGGGCACATGGTAGGTATTTCCATAGGATTGAACTAAGGCTGGAGTTGGGCACGTGGTAGGTATTTCCATAGGGTTGAACTAAGTGACTGGAGTTGGGCACATGGTAGGTATTTCCATAGGGTTGAACTAAGTGACTGGAGTTGGGCACATGGTAGGTATTTCCATAGGGTTGAACTAAGTGACTGGAGTTGGGCACATGGTAGGTATTTCCATAGGATTGAACTAAGGCTGGAGTTGGGCACATGGTAGGTATTTCCATAGGGTTGAACTAAGTGACTGGAGTTGGGCACATGGTAGGTATTTCCATAGGGTTGAACTAAGTGACTGGAGTTGGGCACATGGTAGGTATTTCCATAGGATTGAACTAAGGCTGGAGTTGGGCACATGGTAGGTATTTCCATAGGGTTTAACTAAGTGACTGGAGTTGGGCACATGGTCGGTATTTCCATAGGGTTGAACTAAGTGACTGGAGTTGGGCACATGGTAGGTATTTATTTCCATTGGATTGAACTAAGTGACTGGAGTTAGGCACATGGTAGGTATTTCCATAGGATTGAACTAAGGCTGGAGTTGGGCACATGGTAGGTATTTCCATAGGTTTAAACTACGTGACTGGAGTTGGGCACACGGTAGGTATTTCCATAGGATTGAACTAAGTGACTGGAGTTGGGCACATGGTAGGTATTTCCATAGGGTTGAACAAGGAGATTGGAGTTTCAATACACTGTTCTACTCTTGGGACCACAGGACTGTGTGTGTGTGTGTGTGTGTGTGTGTGTGTGTGTGTGTGTGTGTGTGTGTGTGTCCGTGTTTATTTGTTTGTGCGTGTGCACGAGCATATATGTGTATTTCTAACAAACGCGACACACACACGTACACACACACACACACACACACACACACACACACACACACATGATAATCAGTGCTATCTCGGTTTAAACAGCTGTATCTCTGTGTGCCCGGTGAAATGCGCATTTCCAGAGATAGGCGGAGGGATAAGGGCATCAAAGGGCTGAGAAGCTATCAGGGCCCCATATCGCTGTCTGATGACTGAGATATCCACGCTAATCCTCCATGTAAAATAGACCCATCCTTCAAAAGGCCCTTCTTCGAGTGCACTTAGCAAGTACCTCCTTATCCTCTGTCCCCTTTCCAATGAAGAAATCAGGAAAAACAAGACCCAACATATCTCAGTGTTTGTTGCATTGTCTCAGTTTCAGATCCAATTCTTATTAGATCTAATTACAGAGTAGGAGATTGGGTGTCCATTTTGGGGAGATCATATGAGATGTGAGGATGGTTGTTGGTTTTAATGCCTGTCGCCCCTCTAAGATGCTATGTGATAGCATCTTATAAATGTATTTATAAAGACCTTCTCACATCAGCTGATATCTCAAAGTGCTAACAGCAAGCAATGCAGGTGTAGAAGCACAGCAATTATCACTGCTGGGTCCCTTCAGCAAAATGCTGAACAAAATCATTTGAAAACAACATTAGAGAAGGCTATAAAACCCACAATGTATAGATACTTTAATGTTTTATATTCAACGTACAGGAGAAAAGTAAGTGGAAAGAGCCAAAACAGACCAGTAGACTGAGCAACAACAACAAAATATATATATATATATATATATATATATATATATATGTTGAATAGAATCAATGGCTAACAAAGGAAGTCTTTGTCATGGCGTAGGAAAACACACTGAAGGATCCACAAAGTCACCTTTCCTGAATCAGGGCTGGATCAAATGTAAAACAGGCATTATAAACCGGGACACCTGTATCCACTCTCTGCTTAAGAGTGACTGGCCCCTGCACCGTTACTTACCCGGGTGTCTGTGTGTGTGTGTGTGTGTGTGTGTGTGTGTGTGTGTGTGTGTGTGCGTGTGGGTGTGTGTTTGTGTGTGTGTGTCCTGTCGTCTTGTGTGACCTATCGCCTTACCGGCAGCAGGGATAACAGGAATAAAATAATAATGAGTGAGACGTGGTGGGGCGGTGGGGGTGGGGGGGGAGCGGGGGGCGGGGGGGGGGGGGGGGGGGGGGGGGGGGGGGGCTAGGGGATAAAAAGAATGGAACAGATCAAGTGTTGTGTTAAAATACGTCCCCCCCCTCCCTCTCCTTCCCTCTCTCCCTCCCTCCACCCTCCTCACCTCTCTACTCACAGAGCAGGTGGAAAGGTCCTGAGTGTGCCCTGTTGTTCCCCATGGGTAAACACAATGAAAGACAGAGGGAGGGAAGGAGGGAGGAAGGAGGGAGGAAGGGAGAGAGAACAACAGGGTGTATTGGTGTAACATTAGATTACATTGGGGATTCCTGTTACGTGGACGTGCCACGCGGTGCAGAGAGGCCGGGCCAGGTTCTGAGTGGTGACTACGGTAATGAAGTGGCAAGTCACAGGGCAGAGCTGTGGAGGGAACGACCACGTTTCAGAATATTCCTCCTCAGTCAGGCTGTGGTGACAGAAAGATGGGAAAAGTAATGGTGAGATCAGTGTGTGTGTGTGTGTGTGTGTGTGTGTGTGTGTGTGTGTGTGTGTACGTGCACCAGAGTGAGGCGGATCCCCACGTTCAATGATTGATTTCTAGGCACGTTACAAAATAAGATAAAAAATATATAAGAAATGGTTTGCCGATGGTGCTCCTATGGTGCTCCTATGGTGCTCCTATGGTGCTCCTATGAGGCTCCTATGGTGCTCCTATGAGGCTCCTATGGTGCTCCTATGGTGCTCCTATGAGGCTCCTATGGTGCTCCTATGAGGCTCCTATGGTGCTCCTATGGTGCTCCTATGGTGCTCCTATGGTGCACCTATGAGGCTCCTATGGTGCTCCTTTGGTGCTCCTATGGTGCTCCTATGGTGCTCCTATGAGGCTCCTATGGTGCTCCTATGGTGCTCCTGTGGTGCTCCTATGAGGCTCCTATGGTGCTCCTATGGTGCTCCTATGAGGCTCCTATGGTGCTCCTATGGTGCTCCTATGAGCATTCAAAAGGAATGACGCACACACACACACACACACACATATACACACACACACACGCACACACGCACACACACACACACACACACACACACACACACAATCAAACTGCCTTATTAAATTCCCATCAAAAGCACAATGCCAATAGCCAGTAATGTCCAGAGCAGAAGCATACATTTTACTAGTATCCTATTACATGGCATTCCCTCTTTAAATCTAATAACAATGTCCAGCTCCTTGCCTTTCACTCAGTCTGAATAACCTGCCTCTGTTTTGTCTGCTTTACTGCAAAACAAGCGCGGATGCTAACCGCAGTGTAGCCACATGGTAATAATGGAGTTCATTGGGCTTGCTAATTTAACCCCCTGTGTATCGGAGGTAGGACCTCGAGTCATGGGAGAAAGGGAGTGTGTGTGTGTGTGTCTCTTTAAAACAATAATCAGGTCCCCCAAAACCAGGCAGGTCATCCGTGCTACAAGTCATTATTCGACATCCATGTTTTGCCTAGTTAAATTAAGGTCTAAGGACGTCGGGAGATGAGATGGAAACCGTCCACTAGGGGCAACGGTGAGCGCTGTTACCTTGAAGTAGGTTTCTGTTTTGATAGTGTGTTGTGGACAGTGACGGGTGTAACCATAGCCTTAACCCTAACCTTAACAATTCTGTGTTAATGCCTAAACCCTTAAAAGAACATAGACATTTTACGTTTGTAACAACTTTGAAATGTTACGTTTGA
>NC_048585.1:56308419-56310919 GCF_013265735.2 Oncorhynchus mykiss | reverse complement strand
AACACCCACATGTCAAATTATAGACAGAGACAGAGAACATCCACATGTCAAATAATTGATGGAAAACAACCACATGTCAAATTATAGACAGAGAACACCCACATGTCAAATTATAGACGGAGAACACCCACATGTCAAATAATAGACGGAGAACACCCACATGGCAAATAATAGACAGAGAACACCCACATGTCAAATTATAGACAGAGAACACCCACATGTCAAATTAGACAGAACACCCACATGTCAAATTTTGACAGAGAACACCCACATGTCAAATTATAGACAGAGAACACCCACATGTCAAATTATAGACAGAGAACACTCACATGTGAAAGTATAGACAGAGAACACCCACATGTCAAATTATAGACAGAGAACACCCACATGTCAAATTATAGACAGAGAACACCCACATGTCAAATTATAGACAGAGAACACCCACATGTCAAATTAGACAGAACACCCACATGTCAAATTATAGACAGAGACAGAGAACACCCACATGTCAAATTATAGACAGAGACAGAGATCACCCACATGTCAAATTATAGACAGAGAACACCCACATGTCAAATTATAGACAGAGACAGAGAACACCCACATGTCAAATTATAGACAGAGACAGAGAACACCCACATGTCAAATTATAGACAGATAACAGCCACATGTCAAATTATAGACAGATAACATCCACATGTCAAATTATAGATAGAGAACACCCACATGTCAAATTATAGACAGATAACATCCACATGTCAAATTATACACAGAGAACACCCACATGTCAAATTAGACAGAACACCCACATGTCAAATTATAGACAGATAACATCCACATGTCAAATTATAGACAGAGAACACCCACATGTCAAATTATAGACAGAGAACACTCACACGGAAATAATAAAAGTTGTAAAACATGTTACCTGATAGAGACGAACAAATATGTATATGCACGTGCACATACACAACCTTCTAGGTTTGCGTTCTAAAAACAGACACCAACTCACTCACAGGCAACAGGAAGCCTAGCGTTTAGGACTTAGGGCCAGTTACGGTTCACTGGTTCAAATCCCTGAGGCGACTAAATCTGTCGATTTGCCCTTGAGCAAAGCACTGAACCCTAAATCCTCCAGGGTCACTATCAATAATGGCTGATCCCTGGCTCAGGGAAATGTAAAAAACCTAATGTCCAGTTAACACATGTACTTGTAAATGTGTGGAAGAGGACAAATGTAAGCAGCTAGCTAATTACCTTATCTTATCACACACACAGAAGGACACACCTCCTTCCAACACAAACCCAGATCTGTCCATCAGGGGTGTTGTTTACCAAACCTGCGTGACTAGTCCAATCAGACAGTAAATCCAGGCCTGTCAGTCAGGCGTAAACAGCAGAGGAGGAGGCTGAATGCATATTAGAGCCTGTGAAATTCCCTCCTTTCACATGCAAGTATGGAGGGATTCATCCCTTGCTTCTACTGACAGGCGGCCCACTGCCTTGGCATGTTCCTTCGCTCCAACTCTGCGTCTTTTTATTCTCTGTTTCCTCAGTTGTTCACTCTCCTCTCCCCTCCGTTCCCTCTCCTCTCTCCTCCGTTCCCTCTCCTCTCCCCTCCGTTCCCTCTCCTCTCCCCTCCGTTCCCTCTCCTCTCCCCTCCGTTCCCTCTCCTCTCTCCTCCGTTCACTCTCTTCTCTCCTCCTTTCACTCTCCTCTCCCCTCTGTTCACTCTCCTCTCCCCTCCGTTCCCTCTCCTCTCCCCTCCGTTCCCTCTCCTCTCCCCTCCGTTCACTCTCCTCTCTCCTCCGTTCCCTCTCCTCTCTCTCCTCCGTTCCCTCTCCTCTCCCCTCCGTTCCCTCTCCTCTCCCCTCCGTTCCCTCTCCTCTCCCCTCCGTTCACTCTCCTCTCTCCTCCGTTCCCTCTCCTCTCTCTCCTCCGTTCCCTCTCCTCTCCCCTCCGTTCCCTCTCCTCTCCCCTCCGTTCCCTCTCCTCTCCCCTCCGTTCCCTCTCCTCTCTCCTCCGTTCACTCTCCTCTCCCCTCCGTTCCCTCTCCTCTCCCCTCCGTTCCCTCTCCTCTCCCCTCCGTTCCCTCTCCTCTCCCCTCCGTTCCCTCTCCTCTCTCCTCCGTTCACTCTCCTCTCTCCTCCGTTCACTCTCCTCTCCCCTCCGTTCCCTCTCCTCTCTCCCCTCCGTTCCCTCTCCTCTCTCCTCCGTTCCCTCTCCTCTCCCATCCGTTCCCTCTCCTCTCCCCTCCGTTCACTCTCCTCTCCCCTCCGTTCACTCTCCTCTCTCCTCCGTTCACTCTCCTCTCTCTCCCTGTCCCTCTCTCTCCCTGTCCCTCTCTCTCGCTCTCTCTCTCTCTCTTTCCACCTATCTCACTCTCTGTCCCTCTCTCTACATTTTCTCTCTCTTTATTAGTATCTGTCTATGTCCCTCTCTCTCTCTATGTCCCTTTCTCTCTCTCTCTCTCTCTCTCTCTCTCTCTCTCTCCCTCTCT
>NC_048585.1:56298419-56300919 GCF_013265735.2 Oncorhynchus mykiss | reverse complement strand
ACTGTTGAAGGAGAAGAGTATTCTATACTATACTGATCAACTGTTACTGTTGAATGAGAAGAGTCTTCTATACTATACTGATCATCTGTTACTGTTGAAGGAGAAGAGTCTTCTATACTATACTGATCAACTGTTACTGTTGAAGGAGAAGAGTCTTCTATACTATACTGATCAACTGTTACTGTTGAATGAGAAGAGTCTTCTATACTATACTGATCATCTGTTACTGTTGAAGGAGAAGAGTCTTCTATACTATACTGATCATCTGTTACTGTTGAAGGAGAAGAGTCTTCTATACTATACTAATCATCTGTTACTGTTGAAGGAGAAGAGTCTTCTATACTATACTATACTGATCAACTGTTACTGTTGAAGGAGAAGAGTATTCTATACTATACTGATCAACTGTTACTGTTGAAGGAGAAGAGTATTCTATACTATACTATACTGATCATTTGTTACTGTTGAAGGAGAAGAGTATTCTATACTATACTGATCAACTGTTACTGTTGAATGAGAAGAGTATTCTATACTATACTGATCATCTGTTACTGTTGAAGGAGAAGAGTATTCTATACTATACTGATCAACTGTTACAGTTGCAGGAGAAGAGTCTTCTATACTATACTGATCATCTGTTACTGTTGAATGAGAAGAGTCTTCTATACTATACTGATCAACTGTTACTGTTGAAGGAGAAGAGTCTTCTATACTATACTGATCATCTGTTACTGTTGAAGGAGAAGAGTCTTCTATACTATACTATACTGATCAACTGTTACTGTTGAATGAGAAGAGTCTTCTATACTATACTAATCATCTGTTACTGTTGAAGGAGAAGAGTATTCTATACTATACTATACTGATCAACTGTTACTGTTGAAGGAGAAGAGTCTTCTATACTATACTAATCATCTGTTACTGTTGAAGGAGAAGAGTATTCTATACTATACTATACTGATCATCTGTTACTGTTGAATGAGAAGAGTATTCTATACTATACTGATCAACTGTTACTGTTGAATGAGAAGAGTATTCTATACTATACTGATCATCTGTTACTGTTGAAGGAGAAGAGTATTCTATACTATACTGATCAACTGTTACAGTTGCAGGAGAAGAGTCTTCTATACTATACTGATCATCTGTTACTGTTGAAGGAGAAGAGTATTCTATACTATACTGATCATCTGTTACTGTTGAAGGAGAAGAGTCTTCTATACTATACTGATCAACTGTTACTGTTGAAGGAGAAGAGTCTTCTATACTATACTGATCATCTGTTACTGTTGAAGGAGAAGAGTATTCTATACTATACTAATCATCTGTTACTGTTGAAGGAGAAGAGTCTTCTATACTATACTGATCAACTGTTACTGTTGAAGGAGAAGAGTCTTCTATACTATACTGATCATCTGTTACTGTTGAAGGAGAAGAGTCTTCTATACTATACTGATCAACTGTTACTGTTGAAGGAGAAGAGTCTTCTATACTATACTGATCAACTGTTACTGTTGAAGGAGAAGAGTCTTCTATACTATACTAATCATCTGTTACTGTTGAAGGAGAAGAGTCTTCTATACTATACTGATCAACTGTTACTGTTGAAGGAGAAGAGTCTTCTATACTATACTGATCAACTGTTACTGTTGAAGGAGAAGAGTCTTCTATACTATACTGATCATCTGTTACTGTTGAAGGAGAAGAGTCTTCTATACTATACTAATCATATGTTACTGTTGAAGGAGAAGAGTATTCTATACTATACTAATCATCTGTTACTGTTGAAGGAGAAGAGTCTTCTATACTATACTAATCATCTGTTACTGTTGAAGGAGAAGAGTATTCTATACTATACTGATCAACTGTTACTGTTGAAGGAGAAGAGTCTTCTATACTATACTATACTGATCAACTGTTACTGTTGCAGGAGAAGAGTATTCTATACTATACTATACTGATCAACTGTTACTGTTGAAGGAGAAGAGTCTTCTATACTATACTGATCAACTGTTACTGTTGAAGGAGAAGAGTCTTCTATACTATACTGATCAACTGTTACTGTTGAAGGAGAAGAGTCTTCTATACTATACTGATCATCTGAACTGTTGAAGGAGAAGAGTATTCTATACTATACTATACTAATCATCTGTTACTGTTGAAGGAGAAGAGTCTTCTATACTATACTGATCATCTGTTACTGTTGAATGAGAAGAGTATTCTATACTATACTATACTGATCAACTGTTACTGTTGCAGGAGAAGAGCCTTCTTACTATCTGTGATGTGCAGTATAGAACCAGTCTGTCATCACTCCATAATCCCCATCTAAAGGTCAAAGGTTAAAAGTGCACAACCAAACCATCCCCGTCCCCTCCCCCATCTATGATGAGCATGATACACTAGGTTGCTTCAATGGTAACAATCCAACATCAAACAACATTCCTGGACAGAAAAAAAAAGAATACTGAGTAAATATATATTTTTTTTAAAAGATGCA
>NC_048585.1:56283419-56290919 GCF_013265735.2 Oncorhynchus mykiss | reverse complement strand
AGAGAGGGGAAACAGAGAATTAGAGAGGACAGAGAAAGAGAGAGAGAGAGAGAGAGAGGGAAAACATAGAATTAGAGAGGACAGAGAAAGAGAGAGAGAGAGAGAGAGGGAAAACAGAGAATTAGAGAGAACAGAGAAAGAGAGAGAGAGAGAGAGGGGAAACAGAATTAGAGAGGACAGAGAAAGAAAGAGAGAGGACAGAGAGAAAGAGAGATGACAGAGAGGACAGAGAGAGAGAGAGAGAGACAGAGAATTAGAGAGGACAGAGAAAGAGAGAGAGAGAGAGAGAGAGAGAGAGAGAGAGAGAGGGGAGACAGAGAATTAGAGAGGACAGAGAAAGAGAGAGAGAGAGAGAGAGAGAGAGAGAGAGAGAGAGAGACAGGGGAGACAGAGAATTAGAGAGGACAGAGAGAGAGAGAGAGAGAGAGAGAGAGAGAGAGAGAGAGAGCGAGGGGGGGGGGACAGAGAATTAGAGAGGACAGAGAAAGAGAGAGAGAGAGAGAGAGAGCGGGAAATCAGATTTAGAGAGGACAGAGAAAGAGAGAGAGGGAGAGAGAGAGAGAGAGAGAGAGAAACAAAGAGGAAAAGTGCTCGGTGCTTGGCCAGTGTGTGTGTGTGTGTGTCTGTGTGGGTGTAGTGGGTGGGATTCAAATCCATCAAGCATGAAAATAGAGACACACTCCATAAATATTCCCCGGATATAAAGCACGCAAGGCAAGAAGTGATATCGACAGTTTGTCACGGCAAGACTCCAAACTGTGATTACGCACAAAGCAACCAATGAAAAGTCATGGAAAGTTATAGAAAACCCCAGCTGGAGTCTAAAGACACAATATCGCCAAATCCCTACTAAAGTTAACGCCTCAACCCAGACTCCATCCACAACGTATGAAAACCAAATTGCCGCAGATGCTACGTTGACGGGGTCATTTCATTGGCTCGTTCATTTAAAGCCCCCTTCTGTAATTTCCCATGCTGTCAGTAGTAGTAGACTGGGTATCTCCACTGAGTGTTGTTCAGGGCAGCCAAGGTGGATCAAAGGGCTGAGAGACTCACTTCAAAGACGAAGCCAACAGAGTTGGGATGGTGGGGGAGAGAGACCTTGCCTTACATTTGACTACAGTGAGTGCTGAGATTAATTAAGTAGGGAATGAACATGCAACAATATATGCAAAGACTGTGTCCCAATCCTCTAAACTGGGTTCCTTTTATTGATATTCTCCTCTTTGTGATCACTGATGTGAAAGATCTGAGTACAGTTGACAAGAAGACTTGGTCTGGGGGTTTCTAGCTCTAATGCTTTCCCCTCCCCAGGTTTGAGACATCTGTCACAGCGAGACAAGAGAAGACAAGGACAGGATGGTGTTCAATCGTAATAAGACACAGATGGAGACAATAATCATCATCACAATAATCAAATTCATAACAATAATATAATCATGGTAATTATAATAATATAATTACAATCATAATAATATCCACACTACTAAACAATTAGAGCTGCTTCTTTTAAAAATCCACCTTTGCAGGAACAAGTCTCTCACTGTCACCGCTTGTAATGGACCCACTGCGGCACCCAGCTGTGCCCTGGACACCATATGTGAATTGATTGTCCCCCATCTATCTTCAGAGTTTGTACTGTTAGGTGACCTAAACTGGAACAGGCTTAACACCCCGGCCGTCCTACAATCTAAGCTTGATGCTCTCAATCTCACACAAATCATCAAGGAACCTACCAGGTACAACTCTAAATCAGTAACCATGGGCACCCTCATAGATATCATCCTGAACAACCTTCCCTCTAAATACACCTCTGCTGTCTACCAACCAGGATCTCAGCGATCACTGCTTCATTACCTGGGTGCGTACTGGGTTCGCGGTCAAACGACCACCCTTCATCACTGTCAAACACTCCCTAAAACACTTCAGCAAGCAGGCCTTTCTAATTGACCTGGCCCGGGTATCTTGGAAGGATATTGACCTCATTCCGTCAGTAGATGATGCCTGGTGGCTCTTCAAAAGTGCTTTCCTCTCCATCTTAAATAAGCATGCCCCATTCACAAAATGTAGAAATAAGAACAGATACCTTGGTTCACCCCAGACTTGCATTTTTCCACGGCTGGCCATGCTTTCCACCTGGCTACTCCAACCCTGGACAACATCTCAGCACCCCCTGCAGCAACTTATCACTCTTGCTATTGGTGACCTTCAATGCCATACAACACTCCTTCCGTGGCCTCCAACTGCTTTTAATGCTAGTAAAACTAAGTGGATGTTCTTCAACCGATTGCTGCCCACACCCGACCGACCCACTAGCATCACTACTCTGGACAGTTCTGACTTAGAATATGTGGACAACTACAAATACCTAGGTGTCTGGTTAGACTGTAAACTCTCCTTCCAGACTCACATTAAGCATCTCCAATACAAAATTAAATCTAGAATTGGCTTCCTATATCGTAACAAAGCCTCCTTCTCTCATGCTGCCAAACTTACCCTCGTAAAACTTACTATCCTACCGATTCTTGACTTCGGCGATGTCATTTACAAAATAGCCCCCAACACTCTACTCAGCAAACAAGATTCAGTCTATCACAATGCCATCTGTTTTGTCACCAAAGCCCCATATACTACCCATCACTGTGACCTGTATGCTCTCGTTGGCTGGTCCTCACTACATGTTCGTCTCCAAATCCACTTTCTCCAGGTCATCTACACGTCTTTGCTAGGTAAAGCTCCGCCTTATCTCAGCTCACTGGTCACCATAGCAACACCCACCCGTAGCACGAGCTCCAGCAGGTATATCTCAATGGTCATCCCCAAAGACATCACTTCCTTTGGCCGCCTTTCCTTCCAGTTCTCTGCTGCCAATGACTGGAACGAACTGCAAAAATCTCTGAAGCTGGAGTCTTATATCTCCCTCTCTAACTTTAAGCATCAGCTGTCAGAGCAGCTTACCGATCACTGTACCTGTACACAATCTGTAAATAGCACACCCGACTACCTCATCCCCATATTATTACTTACCCTCTTGATCTTTTGCACCCCAGTATCTCTACCTGCACATCATCATCTGCACATCTATCACTCCAGTATTAATGCTAAATTGTAATTATTTTCGACTCTAGGGCCTATTCATTGCCTACCTCCCTACTCTTCTACATTTGCACACACTATAGATTTTTCTATTTATCTTTTCTTCTGTGTTATTGACTGTACGTTTGTTTATGTGTAACTCTGTGTTGTTGTTTTTGTCACACTGCTTTGCTTTATCTTGGCCAGGTCACAGTTGAAAATGAGAAGTTGTTCTCAACTGGCCTACCTGGTTAAAGGTAAAAAAAAAATACTAATAATACTATGAATAATCACAATTATTATAATTCTAATCATATTCATAATAATATTAGAATCCTAATAGATATAATAATATAATCACAATAATATAATATACTACTAATAATAATAATAATCATATTGATAATCATCACAATCATTATCTTGATCGGAATCGGAATCGTACTCGCAATCATAATCATAATCATATTCCTAATCATTAGTTTGGTGTTTATATTTGTTTAGTTCACAAGTGAGTATTAATATTCATGTATGAAATGTAAATATGTTTTGTTGCATATCCCAACTCTCCCTGACACACCCTCGGAGAGTGGGGTCACAGCCAGGGTCGGCCATTATCAAAGGTGACCCTGGAGCAATTACGTTTAAGTGATAGCATTAAAAGAACATTAGAAAAACCTCCGAAACCTGACAGAAGAACACTGATTGAGTCGGAAGATCATGAACCAGACTGCCTCTTCCGCAGAGACAAGATTCTTGCCGCTCCGAATTACAGAAAGACGAGTCAGAATCGGTTGAACAAAACTGGCAGGTCCAGGTCCCCAACTATCCCAGACATCGTTCTCATTATTCATGTTGTTCCTGGATCGCTGCAACATCCTTCCCCCCCCCGACAACGTACGTCCAAACAGCGGAATCTCCGGAACATGATGGAATGGAATGCCTCATTAACTATTGAAGTGGTACGCGGCTCTGACATAAAAACTGGAGAGAGAAAAATCCAAGGCCAAGTCAAGTGGGGCCTTCAGAACATCAGACAAAACAAAGTATCTCATCCTATAAAACATGTTCACTATGAAATGGATGGGAGATGTCAGCCACGTTGTAGAAATACCTTCAGTTGTAAAACACTGGTTTGAGTTAAAACCAATACCCATTAGAGCTTACTATATTGTAGACTTACATACATTACATTTACTTTATTTGTTCATTTCAATATAAAATAAGCCAGACTTATCCACATGGCCTTCATCCAAAATGGCAGTCCGTGCAATAACACAGCTGAAAATCTCTTGCCAAAATGTCTTAGATATACAGTGGGTTTAATATTTCAAGACGCTGTATACACCTCCATTACCTGAAATGGTCTGAGATGGTCTGAGATGGCCCAAGAGGGCCTGAGAAGGCCTGAAATGGTCTGAGATGGTCTGAGATGGCCCAAGAGGGCCTGAGAAGGCCTGAAATGGTCTGAGATGGTCTGAGATGGCCCCGAGATGGCCCGAGATGGCCCAAGATGACCCAAGAGGGCCTGAGAAGGCCTGAGATGGTCTGAGATGGGCCCAAGATGGCCCAAGATGGCCCAAGAGGGCCTGAGAAGGCCTGAGATGGCCCGAGATGGCCCAAGATGGCCCAAGAGGGCCTGAGAAGGCCTGAGATGGTCTGAGATGGCCCGAGATGGCCCAAGATGGCCCAAGATGGCCCAAGAAGGCCTGAGATACTGAAGGAAATTGAATATTTATGGAAATACATCAGGAGATGCAGCTGTTTTCTGGACGATGTGGAGTAATTATGGTCTTTCAATCTGAATTTGTGTGTGTGTGTGTGTGTGTGTGTGTGTGTGTGTGTGTGTCTGTGTGTGTGTGTGTGTGTGTGTGTGTCTGTGTGTGTGTCTGTGTCTGTGTGTGTGTGTGTGTGTGTGTGTGTGTGTGTGTGTGTGTGTGTGTGTGTGTGTGTGTCTGTGTGTGTGTCTGTGTGTGTGTCTGTGTGTGTGTGTGTGTGGTATATAGCCTGTGGTTTTGGCGATGAATAGATTTGGCAGTGGGAGGTGATGTAAGCATTTGTATGCAAATGTTACAGTAGTGCGTGTGTGTGTTTTCACACACGTGTGTGTGTGTGTTCATCATAATAGATATCTGCACTTTTTCAGACTAGATGTGCAGGTGACGTGATCTGTGTGGTCCTTTATTTCTGTCCTGCACAATCGCTTTGTGTCTCGGTGACATGCGTGTAGATTCCGAGGTATTTCCATGTCATGAGGATTTATGATTTATTTATTTACGACCGTTTGCAATCTCTATTGACTATTCAGTCGTTCTTCACTGGAAGAATAAAAAAACTGTGTCCTTATTAGGGTTGAAAGCTACCAATTATTTACCAGAAGTTACCGGAATCTTCAGTAAATTTGGTAATTAACAGAAAATGTACGGCAATCTATCGTAACTTTAGTCACTTATAATGGAATAACAAAAAAAAATGAATAGATGTTATTAATTTATTTTATCTGTGGACCGTATTGTCCATTAATTTATAGTAGATAGACCATAAGAGAAAATCACCTAATTAATGAAAAAAAAGCATCTTATCAACAATGGCATTATTTTGAATGACCTCTATTACCCTTTTGAAACAACTGCTATCAGTTTGACGCCCAAAAAATATTAAAACACCAACAGTAATCAATAAGTTGATGGTTTATATTTATGTTTAACAGTTTTGACATTCTTAAAAAAAAAAAGATTTGCCTTATATAATTATTTAATATATTTCACATGTGATAATAAGGGCAGAGATAATTACAGACACCTGTGATAATAAGGCCAGAGAGAGGGTCAGAGATAATTACAGACACCTGTGATAATAAGGCCAGAGAGAGGGTCAGAGATAATTACAGACACCTGTGATAATAAGGCCAGAGAGAGGGTCAGAGATAATTACAGACACCTGTGATAATAAGGCCAGAGAGAGGGTCAGAGATAATTACAGACACCTGTGATAATAAGGCCAGAGAGAGGGTCAGAGATAATTACAGACACCTGTGATAATAAGGCCAGAGAGAGGGTCAGAGATAATTACAGACACCTGTGATAATAAGGCCAGAGAGAGGGTCAGAGATAATTACAGACACCTGTGATAATAAGGCCAGAGAGAGGGTCAGAGATAATTACAGACACCTGTGATAATAAGGCCAGAGAGAGGGTCAGAGATAATTACAGACACCTGTGATAATAAGGCCAGAGAGAGGGTCAGAGATAATTACAGACACCTGTGATAATAAGGCCAGAGAGAGGGTCAGAGATAATTACAGACACCTGTGATAATAAGGCCAGAGAGAGGGTCAGAGATAATTACAGACACCTGTGATAATAAGGCCAGAGAGAGGGTCAGAGATAATTACAGACACCTGTGATAATAAGGCCAGAGAGAGGGTCAGAGATAATTACAGACACCTGTGATAATAAGGCCAGAGAGAGGGTCAGAGATAATTACAGACACCTGTGATAATAAGGCCAGAGAGAGGGTCAGAGATAATTACAGACACCTGTGATAATAAGGCCAGAGAGAGGGTCAGAGATAATTACAGACACCTGTGATAATAAGGCCAGAGAGAGGGTCAGAGATAATTACAGACACCTGTGATAATAAGGCCAGAGAGAGGGTCAGAGATAATTACAGACACCTGTGATAATAAGGCCAGAGAGAGGGTCAGAGATAATTACAGACACCTGTGATAATAAGGCCAGAGAGAGGGTCAGAGATAATTACAGACACCTGTGATAATAAGGCCAGAGAGAGGGTCAGAGATAATTACAGACACCTGTGATAATAAGGCCAGAGAGAGGGTCAGAGATAATTACAGACACCTGTGATAATAAGGCCAGAGAGAGGGTCAGAGATAATTACAGACACCTGTGATAATAAGGCCAGAGAGAGGGTCAGAGATAATTACAGACACCTGTGATAATAAGGCCAGAGAGAGGGTCAGAGATAATTACAGACACCTGTGATAATAAGGCCAGAGAGAGGGTCAGAGATAATTACAGACACCTGTGATAATAAGGCCAGAGAGAGGGTCAGAGATAATTACAGACACCTGTGATAATAAGGCCAGAGAGAGGGTCAGAGATAATTACAGACACCTGTGATAATAAGGCCAGAGAGAGGGTCAGAGATAATTACAGACACCTGTGATAATAAGGCCAGAGAGAGGGTCAGAGATAATTACAGACACCTGTGATAATAAGGCCAGAGAGAGGGTCAGAGATAATTACAGACACCTGTGATAATAAGGCCAGAGAGAGGGTCAGAGATAATTACAGACACCTGTGATAATCTGATGTATCCAGAAGGGCCTCCAGATGTTCCTCTGTAATTTGGGAGAAGATTATTTCAGCTTTTGCCCTTTTGATTCCAGGATACTGTTTCGGG
>NC_048585.1:56253419-56278419 GCF_013265735.2 Oncorhynchus mykiss | reverse complement strand
ACACACACACAGAGAATTAACACACACACACACACAGAATTAACACACACACACAGATAATTAGCACACACACACAGAGTTAACACACACACAAAGAGAATTAACACACACACACAGAATTAACACACACCAGGACAATTAACACACGCACACACACAGAGAATTAACACACACACACAGAGTATTAAAACACACACAGAGAATTAACAAACACATACACATGCAGAGAATTAACACACACACACACACACACACACACACACTCACAGAGAATTAACACACACACACACATAATTAACACACACACACAGAGAATTAGCACACACACACAGAGTTAACACACACACAAAGAGAATTAACACACACACACAGAATTAACACACACACAGAGAATTAACACACGCACACACACAGAGAATTAACACACACACACAGAGTATTAAAACACACACAGAGAATTAACAAACACACGCACACACAGAGAATTAACACACACACACACACACACACACACACACACATACACACACACACACACACACACACACACAGAGAGAATTAACACACACACACAGAGTATTAAAACACACACAGAGAATTAACACACACACACACACACAGAGAATTAACACACACACACACACACAGATAATTAACACACACACACACACACACACAGAATTAACACGCACACACACACACACTCACAGATAATTAACACACACACACACACACACAAACACACACACACACACACACAGAGAATTAACACACACACAAACACAGAGAATTAACACACACACACGTGCATACATGCACACACACTTTTCTACGCATGTGAAATACAGTAGCAGAAGATTTCCCAAACTTTTCTCTTCGAGTCTGAGTCTGCCCGGTATAACACGAAATAGAGATAGTCTTACATGTCATATCATAAACCCTTCAATGTATCAAAGAAGTGTCGAGCTATGTGAAGATGTGTGATGAGATGGTTACCGAGGAAAGCAAGCATCAACGTTGCCCTACTTTAGGCCTTGGTAGTGTCCTAAGCCTCATAAAAGCTTCCTCTATCCTCCCCTAGTTCCCGCTACAGCTGAAAATAATGAATAAGTCTTAAAAATTCACAAAATATGTATTTTTCTAAATGCCGACAAGGCCCTCCCCCGACCGCCCTTTGGCAAATCTGATCGCGACTTTCTCCTCCCTTACTATAGGTAGAAACACAAACAGGAAGTACCAGTGCTAAGGTCTATTCAAGGCTGGTCTGACCAATCGGAATACAAGCTTACATTTTTTTTGGACTGGGATATTTCCAGGTGGCCTCTGAGAATAAAATAGACTAATACACGGATACGGTGACTGAGTTCATCAGGAATTGTATAGGAGATGTTGTACCCACTGTGACTATTAAAACCTACCCAAACAGGAAACCGTGGGTAGATGCAAAACTGAAAGTGAGAACCACTGCATTTAACCATGGCAAAGTGACTGGGAATATGTCAGAATGCAAACAGTGTAGTTATTCCCTCGGCAATCAAACCGTCAAAACGTCCGTACAGAGACAAAGTGGAGTCACAATTCAACGGCTCAGACAGGAGATGTACGCGACAGGGTCTACAGACAATCATGGACTACAAAGGTTAAACTAGCCACGTCGCGGACACCGACGTCTTTCTTCCAGACAAACTAAACACCTTCTTTACCCACATTGAGGATAATACAGTGCCACCAACGCAGCCCGCTACCAGGGACTGTGGGCTCTCCTTCTCCGTGAGTAAGACATTTAAACGTGTTAACCTTCGCAAGGCTGCCGACCCGACGGCATCCCTAGCAGCATCCTGGCTGGAGTATTGATTGACATATTCACCTACAACACCTGTTGTCACTGGAAGGCCAAAAAGATCATCAAGGACATCAACCACCCGAGTCACAGCCTGTCCACCCCGCTATCATCCAGAAGGCGAGGTCAGTACAGGTGCATCAAAGCAGGGACCGAGAGACTGAAAAACTGCTTCTATCTCAAGGCCATCAGACTGTTAAATAGCCATCACTAGCTGGCTTCAACCCTGCACCTTAGAGGCTGCTGCCCTATATACATACAGTGGCTTATGAAAGTATTGACCCCTTTGACATTTTTCCTATTTTGTTGCCTTACAACCGGCAATTAAAATTGATTTTTGGGGTGTTTGTATCATTTGATTTACACAACATGCCTACCACTTTGAAGATGCGAAATATATTTTTTTTTGTGAAACAAACAGGGTGGTGAATAGCATAACTATTCACCCCCCCAAAGTCAATACTTTGTAGGGCCACCTTTTGCTGTAACTACAGCTGCAATTCTCTAGGGGTATGTCTCTATAAACTTGGAACATCTAGCCGCTGGGATTTTTGCCCATTCGTTAAGGCAAAACTGCTCCAGCTCCTTCAAGTTGGATGGGTTCAACTGGTGTACAGCAATCTTTAAGACATACCTCAGATTCTCAATTGGATTGAGGTCTGGGCTTTGGCTAGGCCATTCCAAAACATTTAAATGTTTCCCCTTAAACCACTCGAGTGTTGCTTTAGCAGTATACTTAGGGTCATTGTCCTGCTGGAAGGTGAACCTCTGTCCCAGTCCCAAATCTCTGGAAGACTGAAACAGGTTTCCCTCAAGAATTTCCCTGTATTTAGGGCCGTCCATCATTCCTTCAATTCTGACCAGTTTCCCAGTCCCTGCCGATTAAAAACATCCCCACAGCATGATGCTGCCACCACCATGCTTCACTGTGGGGATGGTGTTCTCAGAGTGATGAGAAGTGTTGGGGTTGCGCCAGACATAGCTTTTTCGTTGATGGCCAAAAATATCAATTTTAGTCTCATCTGACCAGAGTACCTTCTTCCATATATTTGGGATATTTATGTTGTTCTTTAAGCAATGGCTTTTTTCTGGCCACTCTTCCGTAAAGCCCAGCTCTGATTGGGGGATCATATTTAGGCAGGCCTTTTTCCCACTTTCTGGTGTGGGGTCTTGTCTATGTGTAGTTGCCTGTCAGCACTATATTGTATAGCTTCACGCTTCGGTTGTTACTTTGTTAGTTTGTTCAGTGTTCATTCTTTTAAATAAGAGAATGTACGCGTACCACACTGCGCCTTGGTCTCCTTCATACAACGAACGTGACAAAAAACGCCAAGGGGGATGAATACTTTTGCAAGGCACTGTAGACTTAGAATCACAGGCCTCTTTAATAATGGAACACTAGTCACTATAATAATGTTTAAGTCATGTTTACATACTGCTTTATTAATCTCATATGTATACACTGTATTCTATTCTACTGTATTTTAGTCAATGCCACTCTGACGTTGCTCGTCCTAGGAATACAAGCATTTCATGACACCCGCAATATCATCTGCTAAACATGTGTATGTGATGAATACAATTTGATTTGATTTGACTATAACACATGTATAAGCACACACTCTCTCTCTCTCTCTCTCTCTCTCTCTCTCTCTCTCTCTCTCTCTCTCTCACTCACACACACACACAAACAAGCACACAGAGACACACACATGCATAAGGGAATATGTACACCCAGAGAAATACACATACAGGTACACACTCACACACACACACAAGCACACACACACATGCATAAAGGAACGTGCGCGCACACCGACACACACACACACACACACACACACACACAAACACACACACACACACACACAATGGAGACCACAGCCAACTGTCTATTTAGGTGTCTTACACATGAGTCTCTGTGTTGATTTAAACAAACACTCCTTTCCCTCCTGCCTCTCCCCTACGTCCCCGGAGGGACTGTGAAGTATTCTACTTCATCACAGTAACAGTAATTATTTGTGTAGTTTAATGGTATTATTTGGTATTTGTACTTCTTTTAACAAGTCGCTTGTTTAAGTCTATAATTAGTAATCAGGATGAGAACTATGAAAAGACGTGAGATAGTTGTTCTCTGTTGCGTTGATTCTTTCTCTGTTTTTTCTCTCCGTAGGGGGGGGTAAGGCGTCAGGAGCAACCTGATTATACGTGTGGAGATTGTCAACTTCTCAATGAATATGTATTTTCTCTCCAGCTCCTCATATCAAATGTTGCTGTTTCTCTCTTCTCTTTTTTTTTTTGCGTATGTGTGTGTTCACCGTCTCGTGATGTTTTGAGAAGGGAGGAGGTTTCGCTCACACACACACACACACACACACACACACACACACACACAGTCATCAATCACTGTAGCTTGTAGAGAGGTGCCTGTACTGCACATGGGTGGGTTGAGATTGTAAAGAGCTGTAACAGCTGTTGATGTAAGAAACCTGGATTTTTTTTCCCCCTTTCCATTATAGTGAGAATCCCCAGTGCACTAAACACCTCACTTTTGATCCATTTCTCACACCGTAGAGGTCAAGTATTTTTGCTGTTGATGATGTGCAGCCTACTATTACCTGAAAAGCATTGAAGCGTGGATGGAGCGGCTAGAAGCTGTAGCGCCTCCAGTTTCGCCTTCACATGTTTACTGCTCTACCTATCCAGCGTGGGCCAGGCAACCTGTCTTTCTCATCATCACCAGCGAGCAGTGCAGTACCTGTCTGCCAACGCTTTCCCTCTCCTCTCTTCTTCTCCCTCCCTCGTTCCCTCTCTCACTCACACTCCTCCCTACTGAGACAGCAGTAGATAAGCTTGGGTCACAGCCAGCCTGATTTCAGACAGCTGAGACTCCTCTTTGTTTAAACTGGTTCCTAGCAGGAAACTAAGAAAAAAGAGAAAACACTTTTACAAGCTCTTGTCAGTACAGTAACTGGTCAGGAATTTCATGGGCCATGCGTGACGAGGTGGCTGGGCCATGCGTGAGGAGGTGGCGTCGTGCGTAACGAGGTGGGGCTGTGCCGTGACAAGGTGACTGGGCCGTGTTTGACGAGGTGGCTGGGCCGTGTTTGACGAGGTGGCTGGGCCGTGTTTGACGAGGTGGCTGGGACGTGTTTGACGAGGTGGCTGGGCCGTGTTTGACGAGGTGGCTGGGACGTGTTTGACGAGGTGGCTGGGACGTGTTTGACGAGGTGGCTGGGACGTGTTTGACGAGGTGGCTGGGACGTGTTTGACGAGGTGGCTGGGATGTGCGTGACGAGGTGGCTAGGCCATGCGTGACGAGGTGGCTGGGCCGTGTTTGACGAGGTGGCTGGGCCGTGTTTGACGAGGTGCCTGGGACGTGCGTGACGAGGTGGCTGGGCCGTGTTTGACGAGGTGGCTGGGACGTGCGTGACGAGGTGGCTGGGACGTGTGTGATGAGGTGGCTGGGCTGTGCGTGACGAGGTAGCTGGGCCGTGCGTGACGAGGTGGCTGGGACGTGCGTGACGAGGTGGCTGGGCTGTGCGTGACGAGGTGGCTGGGACGTGCGTGACGAGGTGGCTGGGCCGTGCGTGACGAGGTGGCTGGGACGTGCGTGACGAGGTGGCTAGGCCTTGCGTGACGAGGTGGCTGGGCCTTGCGTGACGAGGTACCTGGGCTGTGCGTGACGAGGTGGCTGGGCCGTGCATGACGAGGTGGCTGGGCTGTACGTGATGAGGTGGCTGGGACGTGTGAGACCAGGTGGGGACGTGCGTGACGAGGTGGCTGGGACGTGCGTGACGAGGTGGCTGGGACGTGTGAGACCAGGTGGGGCCGTGTGTGACGAGGTGGCTGTGCCGTGCGAGACCAGGTGGGGCCGTGTGTGACGAGGTGGCTGTGCCGTGCGAGACCAGGTGGGGCCGTGTGTGACGAGGTGGCTGTGCAGTGCGAGACCAGGTGGGGCCGTGTGTGACGAGGTGGTTGTGCCGTGCGCAACGAGGTGGCCGGGCCTTGCGTGACGAGGTGGCTGGGCCTTGCGTGACGAGGTGGCTGGGCCTTGCGTGACGAGGTGGCTGAGCCTTGTGTGACGAGGTGGCTGGGCCGTGCGTGACGAGGTGGCTGGGCCGTGCGTGACGAGGTGGCTGGGACGTGCGTGACGAGGTGGCTGGGCCGTGCGTGACGAGGTGGCTGGGCCGTACGTGACGAGGTGGCTGGGCCGTACGTGACGAGGTGGCTGGGACGTGCGTGACGAGGTGGCTGGGCCGTACGTGACGAGGTGGCTGGGCCGTACGTGACGAGGTGGCTGGGACGTGCGTGACGAGGTGGCTGGGCCACCACCATGCATGGCGGAATGTTACAAAAGAAAAGGTAAGGAAAACAATAACAACAATAACAACAACGCCGGTCGTAAAAGAAGACAAATTAGGGGATTACGGCCAATCCCAGACAGGATCAGAGAGGCGGGAGGGAGGTAGGGGAGAGTTGAAAGGAGGTCTGAATTGTTTGGATTTTGAAATAATATAGAACTAAATTAATTTTATTGCATTCAATTCAAAACTCACGAGTTATTTATTAATCTCAATCCTCGGACGCATTAGACCAGTCTCCATTGGCAACAGGAAAAGCAAGGAGACGTGGGAAGAGCCAGGTGCTCTTCATAAACAATCCCATTATAGACGGGGACTGACTGACACGTGTTTGAATACCGGTCCGATATGAAGGCCTGCTGTTCATCCTCCATTAATACCATCTCCACCATTCCTCCTTAGCGGTGCCACGGGAAGGAGCGGCAAGCAATATCAGGGACAGCTATACTTCCAAAACTTCATAGGAAGGAGAAGGTAGGGGACGAAAATAAATATATGTCAAGTTTGTCTCGGTTTTAGTCCTTTATCTCTTTCCCGAAGATGTGATTTCTTTGAGAAAACTGTTATTTGATCATTGTATTCTTATAGTACAGACATGCTACTTACTTCTGTTCAATATGCACAAGAATATGTGCATAATGTCTTCATGCAGGAGTCCTAAACAGTATTATATGTTGTAGCTAACGTCATTATCACAGATGCAAGAGAGGTGTTATATAAATATTCATACACATAGCTCATATAAACAAAGACATTCCGTCGTAAGAACACATACACCCAGCCAGAAGACTGACCCCCTCTTCCTTATATAAACACACATCTCATCTCCCTCTAACTGGCCGGTCCCAAGAGCAAAGAACTTTTGCTGTGCACCAATGGGGCCCGCTCTGGCTAGAGCAAGGCCCGCCTCCAACCCTCCGACCAGTCAAGAAGACCGAAACGACAAGACTCCACCTACTTTATTCTATGTATAAAAATGTATGTAACCATTGTATAGGCCTCTTTTTCACCTGGCTCCTTGCCGAGTTATGTGAACTAGGTCCGTGCACGTAAAACTGCGGGACAAGATATCTCTGACTCATTAAAACTGTCTTTCGTTACAACTGAAATCCACTCTGTCCAGCGTCCGTGATTTGGTCTCAACTCTCCAGTATTTGAACACTAACAGAGGTGAAGTATTTAGTTCAGAGAACTGATGGGGTCCTAGCGTTTCGTCTGCAGTTGCGGAGGGAAAAGCTGGATCAAAGAGAAAGCGTCACTCTCTCCCAACCTTCACCTCTAGTTTCAACCATGCACTGTGGGAGCTACTGAGAGCACCCTTTTAGAGTGAGATGTACACATATTACATATCACATATGCTGGGTCTAAAGATAGAATGATGAGAGCACAGAAGTCATTTCACCCCTGTGCTGAAACAATGACCTGGAGACGCTGGATTTAGAGCCATGCTGAGTCTCGGAGGGACGTTGCTCGTTTTGGGATAGAACGGAAAGTGTGACCCTCATCTCCTGGTTTCTCACCTCCCGCTAATTGATTTGTGCCGCTGCCCGAGTTTGATGGTATGTGTGTGTGTGTGTGTGTGTGTGTGTGTGTGTGTGTGTGTGTGTGTGTGTGTGTGTGTGGGTGTGTGTGTGTGTGTGTGTGTGTGTGTGTGTGTGTGTGTGTGTGTGTGTGTGTGTGTGTGTGCGCGTGTGTGCATGTGTGTGCGTGTTTGACGTGCGTGTGTAAGTATGTGTGTGTGTGCGCATGTGTGCGTGTGTGTCTGTCTGTGTTTGTGTGTGTGTGTAATGAGAAGTCCGTCTTAATTCAATAGTAAGCATTTAGTGAAACTTGTCTCTCGTCTTCTCTTTGAGTGGAATCTGCCACGCACACACACACACACACACACACACATACACACACATACATCCTCACACACACACACACATACACACACATACATCCTCACACACACACACACACACACACACACACACACACACACACATACATCCTCACACACACACACATACACACACATACATCCTCACACACACACACACACACACACACACACACACACACACACACACACACACACACACACACACACACACACACACACACACACATACACACACATACATCCTCACAAACACACATACACACACACACACACACACATACACACACACACATACACACACACACACACACATACATACACACACATACATCCTCACACACACACACACACACACACGCACAGAGTAATAAGCTTTCACTTTCAAAAACATCTAAACAAATCCCCTTTACATCCCCCCCGTCCTTAAGGACTTCCTTTATGAGAAGATAGATTACAGAATGTCTCTTCTTCTATCAACCTCTGATATGGCTCGGAACTATTTATGATGCATTGATGTGGAATAAAGGGTACAAATGTATCATTTGAAAATCACCTTTGGAGGCATGGCATTTATTCAACACCTTGTTTAATATAAAGAAACAATGTTTAACCATTGCTGTTCTATATTATTAATTAGTTTGTCTATGTGGAAGAAGGACTATGTAGTTCCTGTTACTACATTTCACCTCTAACATTATTTGACATTATGAAGCTTACCGTAGTTCCCCAGAACAATTGAGTCAGTCACCTGTTTGTTTGTAAATAGCACAATGGAAGAAAGTGGGAGCTGGTGAGTCCTTAGAGTTCAGAGCTGGTGAGTCTATAGCGTTCAGAGCTGGTGAGTTTATAGCGTTCAGAGCTGGTGAGTCTATAGAGTTCAGAGCTGGTGAGTCTATAGCATTCAGAGCTGGTGAGTCCTTAGAGTTCAGAGCTGGTGAGTCTATAGCGTTCAGAGCTGGTGAGTTTATAGCGTTCAGAGCTGGTGAGTCTATAGCGTTCAGAGCTGGTGAGTTTATAGCGTTCAGAGCTGGTGAGTCTATAGAGTTCAGAGCTGGTGAGTCTATAGCATTCAGAGCTGGTGAGTCCTTAGAGTTCAGAGCTGGTGAGTCTATAGCGTTCAGAGCTGGTGAGTCCTTAGAGTTCAGAGCTGGTGAGTCCTTAGAGTTCAGAGCTTGTGAGTCTATAGAGTTCAGAGCTGGTGATTCTATAGAGTTCAGAGCTGGTGAGTCCTTAGAGTTCAGAGCTGGTGAGTCTATAGAGTTCAGAGCTGGTGAGTCTATAGCGTTCAGAGCTGGTGAGTCCTTAGAGTTCAGAGCTGGACAGTTCTTAGAGTTCAGAGCTGGTGAGTCTATAGAGTTCAGAGCTGGTGAGTCTATAGTGTTCAGAGCTGGTGAGTCTATAGAGTTCAGAGCTGGTGAGTCTATAGAGTTCAGAGCTGGTGAGTCCTTAGAGTTCAGAGCTGGTGAGTCTATAGAGTTCAGAGCTGGTGAGTCTATAGAGTTCAGAGCTGGTGAGTCCTTAGAGATCAGAGCTGGTGAGTCTATAGCGTTCAGAGCTGGTGAGTCTATAGAGTTCAGAGCTGGTGAGTCTATAGAGTTCAGAGCTGGTGAGTCTATAGCATTCAGAGCTGGTGAGTCTATATAGTTCAGAGCTGGTGAGTCCTTAGAGTTCAGAGCTGGTGAGTCTATAGAGTTCAGAGCTGGTGAGTCTATAGTGTTCAGAGCTGGACAGTTCTTAGAGTTAAGAGCTGGTGAGTCTATAGCGTTCAGAGCTGGTGAGTTTATAGCGTTCAGAGCTGGTGATTCTATAGAGTTCAGAGCTGGTGAGTCTATGGAGTTCAGAGCTGGTGAGTCTATAGAGTTCAGACCTAGTGAGTCTATAGCGTTCAGAGCTGGTGAGTCTATAGCGTTCAGAGCTGGTGAGTCTATAGCGTTCAGAGCTGGTGGTTCTATAGAGTTCAGAGCTGGTGAGTCTATAGAGTTCAGAGCTGGTGAGTCTATAGCATTCAGAGCTGGTGAGTCTATATAGTTCAGAGCTGGTGAGTCCTTAGAGTTCAGAGCTGGTGAGTCTATAGAGTTCAGAGCTGGTGAGTCTATAGCATTCAGAGCTGGTGAGTCTATATAGTTCAGAGCTGGTGAGTCCTTAGAGTTCAGAGCTGGTGAGTCTATAGAGTTCAGAGCTGGTGAGTCTATAGCGTTCAGAGCTGGTGAGTCTATAGCGTTCAGAGCTGGTGGTTCTATAGAGTTCAGAGCTGGTGAGTCTATAGAGTTCAGAGCTGGTGAGTCCTTAGAGTTCAGAGCTGGTGAGTCTATAGCGTTCAGAGCTGGTGAGTCTATAGTGTTCAGAGCTGGTGAGTCTATAGCGTTCAGAGCTGGTGAGTCTATAGTGTTCAGACTGGTGAGTCTATAGTGTTCAGAGCTGGTGAGTCTATAGTGTTCAGACTGGTGAGTCTATAGCGTTCAGAGCTGGTGAGTTCTTAGCGTTCAGAGCTGGTGAGTCTATAGCGTTCAGAGCTGGTGAGTCCTTAGCGTTCTATGTCTGTTGGTGAGTCTCTGTTGTGCAGCGTACACGAGGTGATGAAGGTACACTTTTATTCAATTCTTATATCTTATGGCTTTCTGCCAGAAGTCAAAGAGCTCTGGATGAGTTATCTGTACAGCTGCCATTTTTTTCATGTGCTTCCTCCTAGCGTCTTTTTGTCCTCTCTTCTTTCCCTCTGATCCGTGTACACATGCTGCTCCTTCAGAAAAGCATGCATCACAACTTTGTTCATTTGAACAATTTATCATGTTCACTTTCCCTTGTAAATGTCCACACTCACCAACAATGACATTTGATAGCAACTAGCTATGCTTGAATAACTGTTTGAACTGCATTTGCCTGTCTTTGCAATTAGTTTATGTTTGTTTTTTACTTGTTAGCATTTAGCTAACAGTGTCTTTGTGATTTAGCTATTAGTTTGTGCTAATTTTGTTGGCATTCTGGTAGTAGAGGCCCAATGGGCTTAGAGGCCCAGTGTTTAGTGCTACTTTGAATGCTATGCAGGTAATACCCTAAATCTCAGGATGAGGGAAGGCCGGAATGATTAGAAAAGCTGGACACCGCCCAAGCCTTCCTGTTACCACATAGTTGCTGTTACCATATAGTTCCTGTTACCATATAGTTCCTGTTAACACATAGTTCCTGTTACCATATAGTTCCTGGTACCATATAGTTTCTGTTAACACTTAGTTCCTGTTAGGAACTAAGTGCGCGCGTCCTGTCAGGCAGTAGGTACCAGTGTGGACTTGTTCTCGTTGAAGAGAATTATAGCATAGGCTGCTTTAGGGCTGCGGCTGTCTGTGTTCTCTTTGGAATAGAGGGAGGGAATCCTGCAAGAGTTATCCCAGGAATGCCTCCTGACTTCCTGACCTGTTAAGTGGCAGCCAGGCTGCTTAGCAGGCCAGAACGACTGCTCCTTAGGCTGATCTGCAAGAGACAACATCAAACAAACAGCGACTACACACATCGCCAGCCCACAATGGTGGCAGTCAATCCGCCATGTTGGAGAAGAAACAAACGCAGCAAACACACCCAAAACGTGTCTTGTGGTTTTCGGCTTAAAATAACTACCTCTGACCTCACACAATTGAAATATTGTGAAGGAGGAGGGAGGAGTGGGGGACAGAGAGAGAGAGAGGGAGGGTGAGAAACATGGAAGGGAGGCTGGGTAGGGTAGCGTGAGAGAAAGCATTCTTGACAGAACCAACGTGGCACTATCACACAGTTATTTCTCTTAGTCTCACTCCCCTGCATTCAAAAGGTATTCGTGAGCCTCAAGCAACCTCCCAGCAAACCGTGTGCTCGCCAATTTCTCAAACTTGTCACTGCCTTTGGTGAATCTGCTTTTGTTGTGTACAAACGCCTGTGTTGTTGTGTTGTTGCCGTTGTTGTCGTGGCGCCGTAAGAATGCGCTGTAAACATGCTTAGACGTGTGTCGCCCGTTTGTCCCATGATGTCGTGCTCTTGGGTCACAGTTCCAACAAGGCGACAGGCAAGGCTGTGGGAGGACATAGAATATCTCAGGCAAGCAGCTTCTGACACAACACTGTATACATGTAATGTCTGTGGGTGGCTGTTGAACACAAGCACACTTCCATGGGGAAGATAAATTATTCTTTCAAATAAACAGCAGCTTTTAGCTATGATTCAGTGTTGATAGTACGGTGTACATATGGGGGCTCTGAAACAGCAGTTTTTTTAAGAGGAGTGTTAACGTGAGTTTTCCCCCTGCTATCATCCAAAAATCCTTTCTGTACATCTCTTTTTCTTTCTTTCTTTCCTTCTTTCTTTATATCTTTCTTTCTTTCTTTCTTTCTTTCCTTCTTTCTTTCTTTCTTTCTTTCTTTCCTTCCTTCTTTCTTTCTTTCCTTCTTTCTTTCTTTCTTTCCTTCTTTCTTTCTTTCTTTCTTTCTTTCTTTCTTTCTTTCTTTCCTTCTTTCTTTCTTTCTTTCTTTCTTTCTTTCTTTCTTTCTTTCTTTCTTTCCTTCTTTCTTTCTTTCTTTCCTTCTTTCTTTCTTTCTTTCTTTCTTTCCTTCTTTCCTTCTTTCTTTCTTTCTTTCTTTCTTTCTTTCTTTCTTTCCTTCTTTCTTTCTTTCTTTCTTTCTTTCTTTCTTTCTTTCTTTCTTTCTTTCTTTCTTTCTAACCCTCCTCTCAATTACACCTTCTCTATGTTAATAAAAACAACATCTCAGCCTGTCTCTCCCTGTTCTGGGTTGAGGCGCCTGTTTGCTAAAGCTATTAAAGAGTCCTGGCGACTGCAGGCGTTTTACATTATGTCAGTGCTGAGTGTGCTGGGACCGAGCCTCAGGTCTGTCTCTCTCTCACACACACATAAACTTACACACACACACACACATACCTACGCACACAAATAATCCCTGCCTGGAGTGTTCATTTCGAGAGGCTTAGTCGACTACCCTAGCAGCAAGGCTAGTAATCAAATAGGAACCACTCTCTGCAATATACAACAGTAGTGACAGGCAGCTAGCTTCTTATTGGGCCAAACTACTGAAGGATAGGGACCTGACTACGCCTTGTAATAAAGCCATGATAATTAGGTGGGCTCTTAGACTGTATTTGTCCTATTTCATAATTGTGTATTAAATATATGTGTCAATTGGAAAGGTGTTTTTTTTTTGCTTATCCCAACTGGGTTCAGTCATTATTTTGTTTTATTGTTTTTACCTTCATTTAACTAGGCAAGTCATTTAAGAACAAATTCTTATTTTCAATGATGGCCTAGGAACAGTGGGTTAACTGCCTTGTTCAGGGGCAGAACGACAGATTTGTACCTTGTCAGCTCGGGGGTTTGAACTTACAACCTTCAGGTTACTAGTCCAACGCTCTAACCCTGCCGCTCCAACAGCCAACCTGGAGCAATTAGGTTTAAGTGCCTTGCTCAAGGGCACATCAAAAATAGTTGAACTATCAACCTTTCGGTTACTGGCCCAACGCTCTAAACGCAATGAATATGCAAAGGGGTTGTTTATAAGGGCGGTCTGTCATTGTCCCACATTACGGAAGATCTTTGTGTACAACAGTAGTGAAGGACTAATTTAATGTGAAGGAAAGAGGGCTTGGTGGAACATTAGTGTGCTACCAAGTGTTTACAAGTTGAGGGGATAGAGGGTAGGATCTAGAGTATGTTGAGTGTGGCATACACACACACACACACACCCGTCGCCGGCGTCAGGTCGAATTGAACGCCCCACTTCATTACCTCTTGTACATGCAGAGTGTCATTACAATGAAGAGATGCTCTGACTCAAACAAACACTCCTACCCAAACTGAGCAGGATACAGGCCTATGAATATGATACAGGCCTATCAGCAGGATACAGGCCTATCAGCAGGATACAGGCCTATGAGCAGGATACAGGCCTATGAGCAGGATACAGGCCTATGAATAGGATTGATTTTCTATAGATTTTTTTATTTCACCTTAATTTAACCAGGTAGGCCAGTTGACAATGAACATGGTAGGCCTATGAGCAGGATACAGGCCTGTGAAGAGGATACAGGCCTATCAGCAGGATACAGGCCTATGAGCAGGATACAGGCCTGTGAAGAGGATACAGGCCTATGAGCAGGATACACACACACACACACACACACAAACACATCTTTCTGTGTTCATTCCTGTCATTCCAGTTCCACTTATACACTCCAGACTGATGGTCCACTCCAGACTGATGGGCTGTGTCTGTCCTACTGTCAACATCATTGGGCGCTTAACGTCCCCTGCTAGAACACACACACACACACGCATCCACGTACACATGCGTACACACACACACACACACACACACACACACACACACACACACACACACACACACACACACGTGCATAGTCTGTCCATCATGTCTGATTCACACACACACACACACACACACACACACACACACACACACACACACACACACACGTGCATAGTCAGTCCATCATGTCTGATTCACACACACACACACACACACACACACACACACACACACACACACACACACACACACACACACACACACACAGCAAAAATGTACAGAGCCTCCATATTTGCCACAAGAGTGAATTCATTTTATTCAACATCAACCTCAGAGAAAAACGTTTGTTCACGCGTCTGGACAACCTACATGGTAGGACACTGAATTCCTATGTGCACATGACCTTGCAGAATGTCATAGAAAAAAGGGAGGGGGGGTGTGTGTTTTGAACCCAGCAGGAATCACTTGTTTCACTACATCAAGCCCATTCTCCCCAAGGATGGCCCGGGAGACATGTGTGAGCATATTGCTCTTCAGAAGCTAAAAAAGCTCTTGGCCGATACGAAAGGTTTAAAGGACTGGCGAGAGAGGGGTAGTAAACGGTCAACTAGCAACTGATTGTGACATGAAGTGAAGCAACCATGCTTGGCCCTCGCTACAATAGCCCCTAATGATTTATGGGAGCAAGGCATTGTGAAGTCACTAATGTTCTCTACACCTGCTAATGTGATCTCATAAATCGAGAGAACTCAAAAGGACCTTAGAGGGGGAAGAACACAAATCACCGTGGTCTAGACAGAGACACAACACAGGGGAGAGACAACAGCATCCCCATGGTCCAGACAGAGACACAACACAGGGGAGAGACAACAGCATCCCCATGGTCTAGACAGAGACACAACACAGGGGAGAGACAACAGCATCCCCATGGTCCAGACAGAGACACACCACAGGGGAGAGACAACAGCATCACCATGGTCCAGACAGAGACACAACACAGGGGAGAGACAACAGCATCCCCATGGTCCAGAGAGAGACACAACACAGGGGAGAGACAACAGCATCCCCATGGTCCAGATAGAGACACAACACAGGGGAGAGACAACAGCATCACCGTGGTCTAGACAGAGACACAACACAGGGGAGAGACAACAGCATCACCATGGTCCAGACAGAGACACAACACAGGGGAGAGACAACAGCATCACCATGGTCCAGACAGAGACACAACACAGGGGAGAGACAACAGCATCACCGTGGTCTAGACAGAGACACAACACAGGGGAGAGACAACAGCATCACCATGGTCCAGACAGAGACACAACACAGGGGAGAGACAACAGCATCACCGTGGTCTAGACAGAGACACAACACAGGGGAGAGACAACAGCATCCCCATGGTCCAGAGAGAGACACAACACAGGGGAGAGACAACAGCATCCCCATGGTCCAGACAGAGACACAACACAGGGGAGAGACAACAGCATCCCCATGGTCCAGACAGAGACACAACACAGGGGAGAGACAACAGCATCACCGTGGTCTAGACAGAGACACAACACAGGGGAGAGACAACAGCATCACCATGGTCCAGACAGAGACACAACACAGGGGAGAGACAACAGCATCACCGTGGTCTAGACAGAGACACAACACAGGGGAGAGACAACAGCATCACCATGGTCCAGACAGAGACACAACACAGGGGAGAGACAACCGCATCACCATGGTCCAGACAGAGACACAACACAGGGGAGAGACAACAACATCACCATGGTCCAGACAGAGACACAACACAGGGGAGAGACAAGCCGGGTAAAGAGAGGGGATGAACGGTTGAGACGCCCGTCGAGTTACGGTTCACAGAACCTTCTCCTTTGAAACAAAACACCATATCCAGGTGTCCTTTATCTAAATAGTTTACACAAAACACAGCTCTTTCTCGGGCCTTGTCCAAAACGTGCCTCGGCCAACTCTACAACGTCATGACAACGTTGGGAGAATGTTGCGAACCATTTGCCTCATGCAAAAATGAATATCCAGCAAATGAACAGAGTGAAATTGAGGTGAGAAGAGAACGCGGTATTGAAGTTAAAGAACTCCAGAGAAACATCTATGGGAGACAAGGGGGATACTGGGGGGGGGGCATTACCATGGTAACAATGTGGACCACCAAGGATTCCTGTACAAACACAGAGCAGTGTTCTTCAGCAGCAACAGCGAGCAGCTAGGGCCCTAATTCAAACAGAATCATGTCGGCGCAGATAACACCCGCCGCTTTAAAAATAAATTACAAGGTCGCCAATTGTAATGTCATGTCCTCAATTCACGGAGAGAGCTGTGTGGCTAAGAGGGGGAAAGAAGAGACATAAAGAATAAAGAGTTCTTACACACACACACACACACAGACACACACACACACACACACACACACACACACACACACAGTCACACATACACACACTGTCACACATACACAAACTGTCACACATACACACACTGTCACACTCAGTCACACAGACACACACAGTCACACACACACACACACACACGCACACACACACACACACACACACACACACACACACACACACACACACACACACACACACACACGGTCACACATACACAGTCACACATACACACACACACATACACAGTCACACATACACACACTGTCACACACACACACACACACGCACACAGACACACACACACACACACACACACACACACACACACACACACACACACACACACACACACACACACACACACACACATACACAGTCACACATACACACACTGTCACACTCAGTCACACAGACACACACAGTCACACACACACACACACACACACACACACACACACACACACACACACACACACACACACACACACACACACACATACACAGTCACACATACACACACTGTCACACTCAGTCACACAGACACACACAGTCACACACACACACACACACACACACACACACACACACACACACACATACACAGTCACACATTCACACACTGTCACACATACACAAACTGTCACACATACACACACTGTCACACTCAGTCACACAGACACACAGTCACACACACACACACACACACACACACACACACACACACACACACACACACACACACGGTCACACACAGTCACACATACACAGTCACACACACACAGTCACACACACACAGTCACATTCACACACAGTCACATTCACACACAGTCACACATACACTGTCACACACACATATATACAATCACACAGGCACACATACAGAGTCACACATACACAGTCACTTTCACACACAGTCACATTCACACACAGTCACACATACACTGTCACACACACACATATATACAATCACACAGGCACAGGCAAACAGTGATGTAAATCAGCGTTCAAATGCGTGTGAGTTGCTGGAAAAGGGCCGAAGTGGGCAGGGAGATAGCAACACAATCCACACAAGTTAAACAGATGCCACGGCAAACTTCAAATGAATCCTTAAAAAGTCTTCAGAGGAAGAAGGCAATCTCAGCTCTACTCAAATAATCCAGAAACATGCCCGAGAATGGCGATGGTTTTTAAACATCGGCTTTAGCCATCTACTCATGCAGACAGTAGTCCAGTGAGGAACGCTAGCTGTGACACACTTGCTAAATGTCACCAGCGCTGGCACTTAGGGCCTTGTCAAAACCATGAGCTCCCTCCAAACAGTAAGTTCATAAGAGCCTTCACCACATGACACTCTCTTTTCCATACTTATGTACTCAGCAGGACCTTCTCCCTCAAAAAGACTTATGTTATTAATACCGAACAATAGATATATTTCATGTTTTCGTATGTTAGGAATCACATTCAAATTTTGAAATGATTAGTGAAAGGCAGATGAAAGAATAAAAGCACTGTAAAATTAGGGGGAAAAGAGACTACATTATATACTATAATAGTCTATAAAAGAGCCTGTATAAGAGTCTATTTAAGAGTCTGTATATGATTCAGTACAATAGCCTATATAAGAGTCCATATAACAGTATGTATAAGAGTCTGTGTAAGAGTCTATATAATAGTCAATAAAGAGGTTATATAAGAGTCTACATACGAGTCTATATAAGAGTCTATATCAGAGTCTATATAATAGTCTATATAAGATACTATATAAGAGTCTACATAAGAGTCTACATAAGAGTCTGTATAAGAGGCTATATAAGAGTCGGTATAAGAGTCTATATACGATTCTATATAATAGTCTATATAAGAGGCTATATTAGAGTCTATATAAGAGGATAAAAACAGTCTATATAAGGCTTTATAAGAGTCTATATAAGGCTATATAAGTGGCTATATAAGAGTCTATATCAGAGTTGGTATACGAGGCTATGTAAGAGTCAACATAAGAGGCTATATAAGAGGCAATATAAGAGTATATGTAAGGCTACATAATCGAAGCAATAACAGAGTCTATATAATGCTAAATAAGAGTCTATTTAAGGCTATATAAGAGTTGGTATATAAGGCTACATAAGAGGCTGTGTAAGAGTCTATATTAGACTGTGTATAAGAGGCTATTTAAGAGTTGGTATTTGAGACTGTATAAGAGTTGGTACAAGAGTCTATATAACAGTCGGTATACAAGGCTATATAAGAGGCTATATGATTGTCAGTATACGAGGCCATATAAGATTCTATATAAGAGGCTGAATACGAGTCTATATAAGAGGCTATATAAGAGTCGTTATCTGAGGCTATATAAGAGTCGGTATACGAGGCTATATAAGAGTCGATATATGAGGCTATATAAGAGGCTATATAAGAGTTGGTATACAAGGCTATAAAGGAGTTGGTATACGAGACTGAATAAAAGTCTATATAAGAGTCGGTATATGAGACTGTATAAGAGTCTATATAAGAGTCGTATACGAGGCTATATAAGGTTGGTATACAAGACTGTATAAGAGTCTATATAAGCGTCGGTATACGAGGCTATATAAGAGCTGGTATACAAGACTGTATTAGAGTCTATATAAGAGTCGGTTTATGAGGCTATATAAGAGGCTATATAAGAGTCGGTATACGAGGCTATTTAAGAGTTGGTATACGATGCTATATAAGAGGCTATATAAGAGTCGGTATACAAGGCTATATAAGATTCGGTATACGAGACTATATAAGAGTCTATATAAGAGTGGGTATACGAGGCTATATAAGAGGCTATATAAGAGTGGGTATACGAGGCTATATCAGAGTTGGTATAAGAGGCTATCAGACTGCAGGACTTTTTTTTCTTCCTCCTTATTCTATCCCCAGTATCGCCCACAAAGAGTCAATTTGATTGATGCTCTTCCGTTTCCCCATGAACCACAAACCTAATCAAGCCCAAATCTAACGGCAACAAATGTAAGAACATTCCCTCATTTCTCAGTGAGTGAGTTCTGTTTCTTCTGTCGCCCTAAAATAATTCTCACTATTGAATCCAGTCTAGTGATTTACAATTGGCTCGTGTGTCCCCCAAGTGTTGCACTGGACCCGCCCTAAAGTTGATGGATGGTATCAAACACCAATACTTCAGGCTGTAATAATTCCCTCTGTTTTCTGTTCTTTCCTTCCATAACCAAAGAACGATACAAAAGGCTGAACTCAGACCTGTCATTTCTCAAGCCCCTTATAAATCTAAGTGCTTCTCTGACTAGTTTTACAAAATGGCTGCCATTCAGAAACCTGTGGTCAAGTCTGACGGACTGTGTGTAGTTGTTACTGGGGAATATTATTGAAGAGAGAGGGAGGATGTAGAGAGATAGAGGGAGGATTGAGAGAGCTAGAGGGAGGATGGAGAGAGAGAGAGAGAGAGAGCGAGAGAGAGAGAGAGAGAGAGAGAGAGAGAGGGGTAGAAATGATTACAATCTCCAACCCACTCCTTTTCCCCTCTGTGGGAGATGTGGAGGAAACCAAAAGCCGGAGACCGAAGAGAAACGGTGAATGTTAACAAAAAAGGCTGGAGGTTAACGGCCACAAATCAATAGCGTAATTCTATCAAATTCTATCAAACTTGCATTGCTGGATGAAAAAAAAATGACATTACAATTAGAACATACACACTTGGAGCTATGGGAAGGCCTACAGAGTTAGATATAGTTAGACTAGATTAACTAGCTTGCTAACGTACACACGCCTTCCTAGTTAAATGATGTATTGGAAATGGTTAAGGCGCTGCAACCGCTCTAAATCACTGTATGATTCCTCTAATGACATGACAAGAATCTATATCTACCGGAGCGAGAGAGAGACACGGCGAGAGAGAGAGAGAGAGAGAGAGAGAGAGAGAGAGAGAGAGAGACACGGCGAGAGAGAGAGAGAGAGAGAGAGAGAGAGAGAGAGACACGGCGAGAGAGAGAGAGAGAGAGAGACACGGCGAGAGAGAGAGAGAGAGAGAGAGAGAGAGAGAGAGAGAGAGAGAGAGAGCGAGAGAGCAGTGAGAGAGATGAAAACAGGAGAATTAGCATTCCTGAAAAGGCCTTAAGGGACTCCATAATTCAGCTAATTTGATACCAGCGAGCGAGGCCACTCATAAAGTCCCGGTCATCCATGACCTTCATTCTTCAGCTGAGCTTCCAGACTACTCCCGAGTTTGACAAGATTTATCGGGCCCGGGCTAATAGCCTGCTCTCTCCCAGGTAAGGCCTCATCGATGGTAGGGCCTCTGCTGCCCTGCAGACACTAGCCTAATTCATATTTCTGCTGCTACTGCACATGTTACGTGGGGATTTTTTACATCTTGTTCAGTCTATTGGTTTGGACTGTGAGAGGGGTATGTGTGTGTGTGTGTGTCACACGGATGCCACACGTGTGTATGTAGGGTATGGGAAAATCCACCCGCTCACAAACATTGAACCTTTTTACAGAAGTAGGATCTTATTTTGAGCCAGTTTGCTACGACATAAAAAATAATCGTGCAGCAACAACAGATGTGATTTATTATATGGATTATAATTAATGGACATTTTTGTAGGGGTTGTTAAATTGTTGTTAAAGGGAAAATAAAGTCTGAAATTTCAAACTTCAGAAGCCTTTTTTAAACCTCAAATGCACTACAAGTTGTACACTTCCTGCAAAGTTATCCAGCAACAGGGTGATCAAATTCAGATCCTACATCTGTAGCATTACAAGCACACACACTCACACACATGGAGATGAACACAAACACACACACACACACACACACACACACACACACACACACACACAGGATATTGAAACTCTGTCAGGCATGTAGCTGTGTTTGTGCTTGGTGTGCTGGATGATGGAGGGGCTGAACTGTGGAGGCCCCTGTTGCTGTCTTCTCAAGCTTGCACAGGAGCCACACACTCACACACACGAACACACACAGTACTGCTAACCCAGGGTGTGATGGATGGATGGGGAGAGTACTATCTCCTGTTTCATACAGAGATCACCACAAACAGGCCTAGTAGTGCCTTTCAAGTTGTCCTCTATTCCCCTCAAAAATTTCCTCTTTTCTCCTCTCAAGATGTCCTCTTTTCCCCTCTCAAAATGTCCTCTTTTCTCCTCTCAAGATGTCCTCTTTTCCCCTCTCAAAATGTCCTCTTTTTCCCTCTCAAAATGTCCTCTTTTCCCCTCTCAGGATGTCCTCTTTTCCCCTTTCAAGTTGTCCTCTTTTCTCCTTTCAAGTTGTCCTCTTTTCCCCTTTCAAGTAGTCCTCTTTTCCCCTTTCAAGTTGTCCTCTTTTCTCCTTTCAAGTTGTCCTCTTTTCTGCTTTCAAGTTGTCCTCTTTTCCCCTTTCAAGTTGTCCTCTTTTCTCCTTTCAAATTGTCCTCTTTTCTCCTTTCAAGTTGTCCTCTATTCCCCTCAAGATGTCCTCTTTTCCCCTCTCAACTTGTCCTATTTTCCCCTCTCAAAATGTCCTCTTTTCTCCTCTCAAGGTGTCTTCTTTTCTCCTCTCAAGTCAAGTCAGGTCCATTATACCCTGAGACAGCAAGCCAGAAATAAACGGATGAGCCTGGTTATAAAACGCTCTCCTTTGGACCAAACTGCCGGGGTTAAAACTGTATTAGTGATCATGGCTGATTCCTAATCTTATTTATGCAGTCAAGAGATCTGCACACTATCTTAATATTTTAACAGCCACTCCATAGCGAGAGATGAATGAGAATTCTGTGCAAAAAGAAACAGACTGTGTGTGTGTGTGTGTGTGTGTGTGTGTGTGTGTGTGTGTGTGTGTGTGTGTGTGTGTGCTTCTCTCTGTGAGCCTGTGTGTTTGTCAGGACCCCCTGAAATCAAGCAGATTCTGGTCCTGGGGTGAAGGTGGCATCTTCTAGACCCCACCAGATCACAGAGCTGAACTACTTTTCCCCTGTCAACAGCCAGGCACCATTCAAACAGAAACCCATTACCACAAATTATCGTGAAATAGTGACAAATTACCTATATGAAATTTGTGACAGACACACTAAAAAGTTTATTTTTTGGTGCACATCTCACTTCGCTCCGTCTGTCTTTCAAATAACATGTCAGTCAACCTCTTTTTTTTTCTCCCCTACTTCATAAATAAGTTCACATCTCACTAACGAGCGATGGGATTGGTCTTTGGTAGTCGCCGATGGCGACGGGTGACACTAAAGGCTGAATTATGGGATAAAGTGTCAGCCGTTTATACCTCTTTTTCTCATTGTCATGAAGGATGTGTGACAGCGCTGCCCGTTGGAGGTGGTTTAAATGGGCCTAGTCTAGGGCCACGGACCCTTTGGCACTTCCCTTGACACTCTGGCACCCACGTGAGCACCGATGACAGAGTCGTGATTAATATGCCCACGCTGTGAGTCGTGCTTTCCTCACACACACACACACACACACACACACACACACACACACACACACACACACACACACACACACACACACACACACACACACTAGCAGAGAACAATAAGAGATTGAGTACAGAACTAGCAGAGAACTAGCAGAGAACAAGTTTAGAACTAGCAAAGAACTAGTAGAGAACTAGCAGAGAACGAGTATAGAACTAATAGAGAACTAGTAGAGAACTAGTAGATAACTAATAGAGAACTAGTAGAGAACTAGTAGAGAACTAGTAGAGAACTAATGGAGAACTAGCAGAAAACTAGTAGATAAATAGTAGACAACTAGTAGAGAACTAGCAGAGAACTAGAAGAGAACTAGTAGATAACTAGTAGAGAACTAGCAGAGAACTAGTAGATAACTAGCAGAGAACTAGCAGAGAACTAGCAGAGAACTAGTAGAGAACTAGCAGAGAACTAGTAGAGAACTAGTAGAGAACTAGCAGAAAACTAGTAGAGAACTAGTAGAGAACTAGTAGAGAACTAATAGATAACTAGTAGAGAACTAGTAGAGAACTAGCAGAGAACTAGCAGAGAACTAGCAGAGAACTAGTAGATAACTAGTAGACAACGAGTAGAGAACTAGCAGAGAACTAGAAGAGAACTAGTAGATAACTAGTAGAGAACTAGCAGAGAACTAGTAGATAACTAGTAGAGAACTAGCAGAGAACTAGCAGAGAACTAGCAGAGAACTAGTAGAGAACTAGCAGAGAACTAGCAGAGAACTAGTAGAGAACTAGCAGAAAACTAGTAGAGAACTAGTAGAGAACTAGTAGATAACTAGTAGAGAACTAGCAGAGAACTAGCAGAGAACTAGCAGAGAACTAGTAGATAACTAGTAGAGAACTAGTAGAGAACTAGCAGAGAACTAGCAGAGAACTAGTAGCAGAGAACTAGTAGAGAACTAGCAGAGAACTAGTAGAGAACTAGTAGACAACTAGCAGAGAACTAGTAGAGAACTAGTAGAGAACTAGCAGAGAACTAGCAGAGAACTAGCAGAGAACTAGTAGAGAACTAGCAGATAACTAGTAGAGAACTAGCAGAAAACTAGTAGAGAACTAGTAGAGAACTAGTAGATAACTAGTAGAGAACTAGCAGAGAACTAGCAGAGAACTAGTAGATAACTAGTAGAGAACTAGTAGAGAACTAGCAGAGAACTAGCAGGGAACTAGTAGCAGAGAACTAGTAGAGAACTAGCAGAGAACTAGCAGAGAACTAGTAGCAGAGAACTAGTAGAGAACTAGCAGAGAACTAGTAGAGAACTAGCAGAGAACTAGCAGAGAACTAGCAGAGAACTAGTAGATAACTAGTAGAGAACTAGCAGAGAACTAGCAGAGAACTAGCAGCAGAGAACTAGCAGAGAACTAGTAGAGAACTAGCAGAGAACTAGTAGAGAACTAGCAGAGAACTAGCAGAGAACTAGCAGAGAACTAGTAGATAACTAGTAGAGAACTAGCAGAGAACTAGCAGAGAACTAGCAGCAGATAACTAGTAGAGAACTAGCAGAGAACTAGCAGAGAACTAGCAGCAGAGAACTAGTAGAGAACTAGTAGAGAACTAGCAGAGAACTAGCAGAGAACTAGCAGCAGAGAACTAGTAGAGAACTAGTAGAGAACTAGCAGAGAACTAGCAGAGAACTAGCAGAGAACTAGTAGAGAACTAGCAGAGAACTAGCAGAGAACTAGCAGAGAACTAGCAGCAGAGAACTAGTAGAGAACT
>NC_048585.1:56195919-56248419 GCF_013265735.2 Oncorhynchus mykiss | reverse complement strand
TGGAGGGTTTTCCATATTGGTTTTGTGATCTCGCCGGACCGAGAGAACAAAAAGCTTGTCACTTCCTGTGTGTGTGTGTGGCCAGCGAACACAGACAGAATGACCCCTATTTGCATGGCGATGTTGTTTGTTTGAGATACTGTGGTGAGAAGGGAACATGGGTCCTATGTAAATGAGGTAAGCTGGGGCTTGATAGGTCAGAGGACGGGAGGGGAGGGGACAGGAGGGGATGGGAGGGGACAGGAGGGGAAGGGAAAGCAGGGGATGGGAGGGGACAGGAGGGGAGGGGACATGAGGGGATAGGAGGGGACAGGAGGGGAGGGGACAGCAGGGGATGGGAGGGGACAGGAGGGGATAGGAGGGGATAGGAGGGGATGGGAGGGGACATGAGGGGATGGGAGGGGACATGAGGGGATGGGAGGGGAAAGGAGGGGAGGGGACATGAGGGGATGGGAGGGAGGGGTCGTAAGGGAGGGGACGGGAGGGGACGGGAGGGGACGAAAGGGGACGGAAGGGAGAGGGAGGGTATGATAGGAGCAACAGCTGTGCTAAGAGAACTGAGCTGAGGGAGAAGAGGGCGGTGGGGGAAACAGGGCCAAGTCCAGTCATGTTGCACCAACCCTTACCTGGGAGGCAGCCTCAGCTGACCCAGTGATCTGAGCTTTATACATGCCCTGAGGGGAGGCAAAGGGATATGATTACAACCTACCTCAGGTCTCTATTGTTTAGAAGAGATAATACCACCTGGATAGGAATATCCTTCTATTAAATGACCCAGTTAAAAATCCCTGCTCAGTAAACATTGTTTCTTTGCATAAGACAGGTGAGCTATTCTCTTTTATATCTTATCTTGGACAATAGTTTTGCTTTAGGCATTTGATACTTGAGAGTATGACGATCATCAACTGAAGCCCTGTTCAACACAGGGACTTAGCGAGGGAAATATGACAACTGAGAACAATGTCGCAGTAGGCCTACAAAAGGAAGAAAGAGAAGAAAAAGAAAGTCCCGGATCCAATCTGTGGACCTCCAGGAGGGGCTGAAATGTCAGGTACATCACCCTCCTGCTCTAACTCTCGACAGCTGCTCAGTGACACGCTGACTTCTCGCTCTGCGCTCGCCTGGCTTAATGACTAATGAGTAAAAGAGGAGGCTTCGCCTCGCCCGCTAAACTCAGCCGGTTGCCTGGTTACCTGCTTGGAGACTGAGCCTGAGCCGGCTGCTGCCTGTGCGCTGGTTATTGTGAGATTAGGTAGGCGAAGGATGAGCTGGAAGGAGACCTAGGAGGAACCTGATACAGCAGAAGAGACTCACAGTCAATGGGACTCTACTCTACCTCCCCCATCTACCTTGCCTGTGAAACAGTAGACCATTCTGTCTACCACAAACAGGGCTCTCTTTCTTGTGTCTTTTTCGATTCTCTAAGGGGAGAGTGAGAGAAAGATAAAGAGAGAGGTGGAGAGAGCAAGAGAGAAGAGAAAGTAGAGGGAAAGAGAGAGAAAGAGAGAAGAGAAAGTAGAGGGAAAGAGAGAGAAAGAGAGAAAATAAGGCAGTGTGTGTTTGTGAGTGAGAGAGACCATCAAAAGGTTTCAACCTCATTTAGCCGTAAATATCATAGATTACATTTAGGATTTCCTGCCACTGTAAATTCAATAAACGGGGGTGAAATCTGATTTGTTTTGAATAGAAATTTCCAAATCTAATGTGATCAATTTGACATTGGGGATTATCCCGTCTCTAGCAGTCACGATACAATGTGATCTGCTGTGCAATTCTCGACAATCAGACATGACACTTTATACCTAATCCAACCTCCCATCAGCTCTGCATGCAAAACCATAGCAACAACAGTGACAACAAGACAAACTTGTGAAAAAAGAAGCCATGTTTAATTCCATAGATATAATCATCTAGTCATTCACCGTCTATGTTTCATTCCATAGAAATATAATCTAGTCATTCTACGTCTATGTTTATTTCCATAGAAATATAATCTAGTCATTCTACGTCTATGTTTAATTCCATAGAAATATAATCTAGTCATTCTACGTCTATGTTTATTTCCATAGAAATATAATCTAGTCATTCTACGTCTATGTTTAATTCCATAGAAATATAATCTAGTCATTCTACGTCTATGTTTAATTCCATAGAAATATAATCTAGTCATTCTACGTGTATGTTTAACTCTATTCCTAGCTAATGAGAATTATTGTGCTTGGGGGGGGGGGGGGGGGGGGGGGGGGGGGGGATTTACCTAAACACCAGCGTGTTTAGCTGTGGTGGCCCTAAACAGCAAGAGCATGAAACTAGAGAGAGAGAGAGACTACTCTGTGATCTTAATAAAGACATGACCACTTGATGCCATAATTGAGGCACATAACTACGCCAAGGGCCATTCCCGGCAATTAACTTAACCTCGGGGGACTGTATGTGTAGCCGTTAAATCAGTTCCCCTCCACCTCAACTGAAAGTATCAACAGTGAACGTTTGACAAGTAAGCGGGGAATGTAACAACGTGTTAGAGATATTATATGCACTACAAGGACAAAAGTATGTGGACACTTGCTCGTCGAACATCTCATTACAAAATCATGGGCATTAATATGGAGTTGGTCCCCCCTTTGCTACTATAACTGTTCTGGGAAGGCTTTCCACTAGATGTTGGAACATTGCTGCGGGGAACATGCTTCCATTCAGCCAAGAGCATTAGTGAGGTCGGGCACTGATGTTGGGAGATTAGGAATGGCTCACAGTCGGCGTTCAAATTCATCCAAAAGGTGTTTGATGGGGTTAAGGTCAGTGATCTGTGCAGGCCGGTCAAGTTCTTCCACACCAATCTCAACAAACCATTTCTGTATGGTCCTCGCTTTGTGGCGGAGGGGGATTGTTAATGCTGAACCTGGGGAAACTTTTGCCACAGATTCGGAAGCACAGAATCGTCTAGAATGTCATTGTATACTGTAGAGTTAAGATTTCCCTTCAATGGAACTAAGGGGCCAAGTACGAACCATGAAAAACAGCCCCAGGCCATTATTCCTCCTCTACCAAATTGTACAGTTGGCACTACGCATTCGGGCAGGTAGCGTTCTCCTGGCATCCACCAAACCCAGATTTGTCCGTTGGACTGCCAGATGGTGAAGTGTAATTCATCACTCTGCTGCTTCAGAGTCCAATGGTAGGTGAGCTTTGCACCACTCCAGCTGACGCTTGGCATTGCGCATGGTGATCTTAGGCTTGTGTGCAGCTTCTCGGCCATGGAAACCCATTGCTACTGACAACATTCTATAAACCATAGAGACCAGGCAAACACTTATATTGTATTAGCCAGTGGGAGTTACATTCACAACAACCGTGACGGAGAACGGAAAAAGTGAAGGAAGGTTTAAGAAGGGATAATTGCACATTCCGGTGGCGAGGAGAGCGTCTGTGAACCCTCAACACCCCGGTGTGTTTTGTGTCTGTATCAGAATCTTCAAACAAATGGACTCGTCTATAATAAAAAAACCGCTGCAGCGAGCGTGCACATAAAAGATTTAATAAATCATTACATAAAAGTGAAGCAGCACAGCTAGCAACATACAATACATGGCTGTGCCGCAGTGGCAGCGAATAGAGTGGCCTGTTAATTATGGATGAGACATCCGTAAGCAACAGCACTCCTCACACTCTAAGAAACAACCCACTGAATACAGCACTTTAGAAAGCTGTTAGAGACAGTAGCGAAAAGAGAGAGTAAAGGAGAGTGAAAGGGAGGGAGAGATGGAGAGCGGGAAATGAGAGGGGAATAGCAGGAGGGAGAGGGAAATGGAGTAGAGGAAGAGGAGGAGGGAGAGGGAAATGGAGTAGAGGAAGAGGAGATTAAAAAGAAAAGACTGCAAGAAAAAAAGACAGGCGGGGGAAAAAAGAGCAAAGACATTTGAGAGCATTTGATTTGGAGGAGAGGAGAGAGGGGCTGAGAGATAGAGGAGAGGAGAGAGGGGCTGAGAGATAGAGGAGAGGAGAGAGGGGCTGAGAGATAGAGGAGAGGAGAGGAGAGAGGGGCTGAGAGATAGAGGAGAGGAGAGGAGAGAGGGGCTGAGAGATAGAGGAGAGGAGAGAGGGGCTGAGAGATAGAGGAGAGGAGAGAGGGGCTGAGAGATAGAGGAGAGGAGAGAGGGGCTGAGAGATAGAGGAGAGGAGAGAGGGGCTGAGAGATAGAGGAGAGGAGAGAGGGGCTGAGAGATAGAGGAGAGGAGAGAGGGGCTGATAGATAGAGGAGAGGAGAGAGGGGCTGAGAGATAGAGGAGAGGAGAGAGGGGCTGAGAGATAGAGGAGAGGAGAGGAGAGAGCGGCTGAGAGATAGAGGAGAGGAGCGAGAGATGGGTTGGGAGATAGAGGAGAGAGGGGCTGAGAGGTAGAGGAGAGGAGAGAGGGGCTGAGAGATAGAGGAGATGAGAGAGGGGCTGAGAGATAGATGAGAGGAGAGAGGGGCTGAGAGATAGAGGAGAGGAGAGAGGGGCTGAGAGATAGAGGAGAGGAGAGAGGGGCTGAGAGGTGCGTGTGTGCGTGCGTGTGTGTGCATGTGTGTGTGCGTAAAAAAGAGACAGGAATGATAAGGGAATAAAACAGAGAGAATGAAAGACAAGAAAAACAGAGGATGAGGGGAGAACGAGAACGAGAGAGACAGACCAAAAAAACAGAGGATGAGGGGAGAACGAGAACGAGAGAGACAGACCAAAAAAACAGAGGAGTTTGCTGCTTGCCCCATGTAAGAAAACCATCAATAATGCATTAGACTGCCATAGAAAATATATGAAACAAGGAACAAGTGGTATCTTCCTGGCAAAAGCAAATGAAAGGGAACCGACTTCATAATATATTAACCTTGCTTCGCCCCTCTTGGCTCCCCTGGTTGAAAACATTTGAAAAAGAACAATAATGTCAAATTGATTAATTCCCACAGTCCCCTAGAACATGAATGACCCTGTTGTGCTTGCCGTCACGGAGGAATTTTCACATTACAAATGATGGCACTAACGGAGTCAATGAGAGGAGAGAAGAAGAGAGGGAAACAGAGGTGGGGATGGAAAGAGGGATGAAGAGTTAGATGAGTCTAGCCTACAGAAGGGACAGAGAGAGTAAAAGAGAGAGCAGGAGGGAGAGATTTAGGGAAGCCTGATTTCACTGCTGGGTCAGTGAATTGATACAGACACACCAGTGCCCAGGAATGTTAAATGTGACCTCCTGCCCAGATGTTCCTAGTCAAGCTGAATAAGCCGAGTAAAACACGATACCACGGATAACATTCCTTTACAAAGCCACTCCTGTGCCTCATTTTCACAACACCTTCTTTTTATCCTTGCTCTTTCCTCTAATAATAAGAAGTAGTTAGCCGTGTTACAATAAGGGCGGGGAGAGACTTGAACTAGCAGAGGGGTGTCCTAGCTACCCTGCCACATGTTCCGCTGCGATAGAATAACTGCAAACCAGACCCTTATGCAAGCTGTCTACAACACTCAAAACACACATGTGTACAGATCAGCAAATGTGACACCCCGGACAAACTAAACCGCCTCACAGTACCTGCTCAGTTAAAAGAGAGGGCAAAAGAGCTGGATATGCTTAGGTGGATGAAAATGATATCCTGGGGTAGGCTACGCATGTCCTCGTTTCATTTTCAATATTACATGCGGAATGGCACTCCAAACCCCGACAGATCAATACAGCTAACTTGACACACATTAGCACCATGAAAGAAACATGACTACTGAGACTAGCCCTGTCAGGAGGCATTACGCTGGAGATAACACTAAGAGAGGGAGAAACATGAGAGACATTTGAAAATAGAATGGTGGAGAAAAAAATATATATATATAAATATTGAGTCAATATGTTCTTACCTGTTTGTTGTACTTGTTGATGGTTTGACTGCTGTACTCGGAGCAGTGGTCAGATCCAAGGGAAATGTTATCTCCGGTGCCAACGAAGGTGTTGGCAGGGGGCAGGTCCTGAACAGCCTGATGCTTTTTCCCGGCCGTGGGCGACTGGGGGTGGAGCTGGACCGTGGGCAGTGGCGAGCTGGACTTGTAGTGCCGGGCCAAATCCGGGCTTCCGGGCCCTCCGTTAACGGAGCGGTACCTGCCCATCCCGGGGCTGTCGGTCAGCTTCTCATTGACGCCGTCGTAGCGCTGGCCGTTGGGCTTGGAGGCCTCGACGGTGACAATGCTGCTGTACAACGGCTGTTTGTTCTTCTTGTTCTTCTTGGGCTTCTTGCCCTTGTCATGCTGCTGAGGGGTGAAGAAGTCCTCGTGGTCCTTCTTGCCCGCCTCGTAGCCATTCTTGTTCTTGGGGCGGCAGTAGCGAGCCATGACCACGATGAGGATGATGAGGATTACCGTCATGATGCCCGACACCACGCCGATGACAATGCTCAGCCGCTGCTTGCCCAGGTCGTAGTTGGGGTCACCGGCGATGTTGGTATTGAGCGGAGTGCCCAGGCTCTTAGCCACCTGGGCCTCAACGATGGTGGAGTTGGAGAGGGTCTCGTTGACATAGACGTGCACCATGGTGGTGGTGCTCTGCGAGGGCTGGCCACTGTCGTTCACCTGAACCACCAGTCTGTGGAGGCCATAGTGTTTCTGCTCCAGTTTCCCCACCAGTGAGATGACCCCACTTCCCCCGTCGATCTCAAACAGTTTGAAAGGGTTGCCCCCGACGATACTGTAGTTTAGGTCAGCGTTGATCCCTGTGTCGGTATCGGTGGCCATGACAGTTCGTACTACAGTCCTAACATTGCTGGAGGGGGGTAGGAGGGTGTATGAGCTATTGATGGGGAAGGTAACGGTCGGCGGGTTGTCATTCTCGTCCATCACGAAGAGTGACACGGTGGCAGTAGCTGATCTAGGTGGGTCTCCGCTGTCCACAGCCTTGACCCGGAACGTGTAGGTGGTTTTCTGCTCGCGGTCAAACGACATGGTGGAGAAAATGGTTCCTGTGTCGTTCTCAATGGAGAAGATCTCCTCCTCTTCCTCGATGAAGAGGCTCATTTCTGCGTTCTGGCCTTTGTCGGCGTCAATGACGGTCACCATGCCAACAGGGCTGTTGGGTGTAAGGTTCTCTTTGACGTAGAAGGTGAACACATCCTGCATGAATTTAGGCTCATTGTCATTCTTATCAGCCACTAAGACTACCACAGTGGCTGACCCCTGGAGTATGGGCATGCCCTTATCTTTAGCTATTACTTTGAACTGGTACCTCTCTGTTTGTTCTCTGTCCAGAATGGTGTTTACTCTGATGTCACCGTTGTCGGCATTAATGGAGAATATCCCATTCACAGAGGAGTCGAGGGAGTAGGCGATTTCCGCGTTCTTGCCACTATCAGCATCTATGGCCTGTACAGTGGTCACCCTCTCGCCGGGGGCATTGTTTTCTGGAAAGGACACCTCCACCACGTTCTGGCTAAAGATGGGTGGGTTGTCGTTGAAGTCGCCCACCTTTACGATGAGCGAGTTATTACTGGCCAGGCTAGGGCTTCCTGAGTCCACCGCCACGATGACCACGTTGTACTCCTGTGTGGCCTCGTAGTCCAGCGGCGCTGACGTATGGAGGAAGTATTTCTTCTTATTCATCTCACCCTCAATCTCACTGGCCGGTTTGAGCTGGAAGGGCACGTCACCCACCACGGTGCAGGTCACGATACCGTTCTCCCCCTGGTCGCGGTCTGACACCTGGACCAAAGCTATAGGCGTGTCCACCACTACATCCTCAGCCACGTTGGCCACTCCATCCTTCAGGAAGATGCGTCCGATCTTACGAATCTCGATAGCTGGCACGTTGTCGTTCTCATCCTTGATGTTGAGAACCACGGTGGCCTTGTCCATTTTGGGCGGCTGGCCTCGGTCCCTCGCCATCACAGTGAAGCGCAGTTGGCTCACCTCCTCGCGGTCAATACGATGGAGCACGCTCAGCCACCCAGAGCTCTCATCCAGCCTCAATAGCCTACGGACTGACTCTGTGGCTGCGCCGAATACGTACTCAATCTGACCGTTCACCCCAACGTCTGCGTCAGCTGCTTTCAGCTGCAGAATGGGGGCACCAGGGGAGCTGTTCTCCGGCAGGTCAGCTTCATACACAGCCTTCTCAAAGCGGGGGCTGTTGTCATTCACATCAGTGATCATCACCCTCAGGATGGCCTGGGAAGAGCGTGGGGGGTCGCCCCCATCCCTAACACGCAGGGTGAGCTCATAAGAGTCCCTCTGCTCCCTGTCCAGTGCCCCTTTAATGATGAGCTGCGGCTGCTTCTCCCCGTCGGTTGTGTCAGCAACTTGCAGTTCAAAGACGCTGCTCCTGCCTGCCCCCTCGTCGAATCTCCTGTCAGCTCCGCGACCACCTGAGCTTGAGCCCAGGCGCCTGGAGCTCTCCCCGCTGTCTTGAATAAGCTCATATCTCTCAATTCCGTTCCTACCGAAATCTCTGTCGGTGGCCGTGGGTAGGAGATAGAGAGTGCCAATCGGCCTGTTCTCCTCCACCGATAGGGTCAGCACGGGAGATGGGAAAGACGGGGTGTTATCATTTATATCTAAAATAATGACTTTCCCCTCGAACAGGTCAACCCAGCTCTGCGCCGGTCCAATTACTGACACTTCAAAATCTATGAAACACTCGTTTTCATCAAATATCATTTGACACTGCTGTAATTTTTCACGGTCTATCCGCCGTTCATTGGTGGTCAGCTCGCCTGTTATATTATCTATTTTGAAAAAATCAGATCCGGACTCGAGGGTAAATGTCACCTCGCCAGACCCGGCAACGATTCCGAGGTCCACGGCTACGTTCCCTACTCTGACATCCGCGGGTCCCTCCTCAGCCAAGCGATATCGGAGCACTTGCTTAGCAGCAGGCTGATTCAGCAGCTGCAGGATGAGTATACTGTAGCATAAATAGTCCACTGCGCCAGTAGTCCTCATTGTTCCCCGCAATGTAATGAATGGATTTTAAAGCCTTGAATCAAATGGGGATGTCGTTTACTTGCTGGTATACTGTTTGGAAAACAATAATTTTCGTTCTCGGATTATTTGTAGTCCTCCATTTCAGTAGGTGTGAGACTTCCTCCTCCGGACGTCTTCCCACACCGCTTCGACTGCACTGAATAAGAGCAAGTGGACGGGCTCTCCTCTCCCCCTTTTCCACCGAATTAATGTTTCTTTCCTTCTTTCAATAAAAACTGGGCAAAACACAATCGAAACAGTCCGTCCAGTCCGGTCATATCATATGCCATGAATTCATTAGGAATCCGAATATTTTATGCGCGTAAAGAGAAACGCTATCTTATTTAATTGAAATTTAAAATCAGTCCAAGTCTTTTCAGTTACAAAAAAATCTTCCCAGATTGATATAGAAATGATGTAAATGGTCAAAATCCTAATTTCCCCGTCCGAAGATATGTCCAATACGGAGTAGTGGCAATGGAATGCCCACACAGATTCCCAAGTTGTGGTGATACAGTAGCCTACTTTACGGAGGGTCTCGTCCTCTTACCTTGAAGCAGTGGAGAAGCAGTGATTGTGTGTCCAGTTGCCTATCCAAGCAGAATCCGAGCGCTCTGATTCATTTACCTCCACTCACTTATAACAAGCAGTCTGTGTTTTATAGTTCACACAGTTACAGGCAATAGGGAGAGGAATAAATAATAAATAAACTCCCCAGCACAAAACCTCTGACCACGCGGGAATAACAAAAATGAAACAAACACGGACAATTGTAATTCCGATGTAGATATTGTGAAATTCCTACGAGAGAATCTTCATAGTGTCCCGCAATTCTCAATCCAAGCGTCCCTTTCTCACCTGCATAAGCGCCGCGTGCGTTTGCAGCCCCTATCTGCGGCACTGTGAGAGCGATTCACAAATGATATTGCAGTCTCGCGCGCTCTCTCCACCCCCTCCAGTTTATTTCCCCAGCGCACGTAACCAGGTCTGAACTTGGTCGGTATATAGGTTTAGTCTGGAGGGTAGCCGACGAAGTATGTGTTGAAATGAGAGGGAGAGAGGGAGGGAGAGAGATAAATAAAATGTGGTATTTTTCTTGTTAGCATAAAGGGAAAGATGTGTTCACATACGACCCATTCGAATGGTCTTAGTCAGTGACATGGGGTATAGTGAGATGGTCCGGAAAATATACATTCTTCCATGGACCCTTTTTCGGAGGATGGCGTTTCATTCATTCGATGCGTAAATTGCATTATGGCTTATAATGTGCCAATAGCAAATATTCGACTGCCGCACTTGACATCATGGTGCTTTGGTTATTACACAGGCATAGGATGTCTTTAGGCCTACAGTAGACGGTGCTATGAAACCCGTAAATCTATTTCTCACTAAAGTTGAGACAGTCGCCGCTCAATTTCGAATGATGGCTCGACTATATCAATGCGCTGCCAGTTCCATTTTCTGTCAAAGCATTTTCATAAACTTTTACGCATGTTTTACGCATGTACGATGCAATATCCAAGTCATATATGTAACCAATTACGCTCCCTCGTCCATGATTTCTACATGATTTGTTTTTTTCCCAGGCTAGTACGACCAAACTGGGAGATGTGATTCTGAGTGCAGCGATGTGGTTACTCTCTGTGGTTAATGAATGTGTGTGGTCGCTTAAGGCTTGATTCTCTCCGGAGCACCAAGCTCAGTGTATTCGCTTTCAGCTCCTTATTTTCATCCCGTTTCTTTTGTTACCTACAGTAGTCTCTTATTTCCATGACTGGAGCCGAGACACCTCCGTGGATGGGTAGTCAGTGTCTGCGACTCCGCCACTGCGCAACCCACCCAGAACTATCCCAATTAAAAGCGAGCGTGCTTCTGTAATCGGTGTAGTACTCAGGTATTTCATATCAGATGCACGAGTGGATTAACGTCATAACGTGAAAATATATCAGAATATGCTAGTGACATGTGCTTTTGCAGTATAGAAGTGGTTCAGATATTCAAAATGTCAATGGTAGACATTTTGGGGTTTGGGACATAAATTGACATTGAAAGAATACCCTCTGAGGCCTCATATCAGCAGCTTAGCCTATTTTAATTTACCTTTATTTAACTAGGCAAGTAATTTAAGAACACATTCTTATTTACAGTCACAGCCTAGGAACAGTGAGTTTAGGGGCAGAACGACAGATTTTTATCTTGTCAGCTCAGGGACTCAATCTTGCAACCTTTCGGTTACTAGTCCAACGCTCTAACCACTAGGCTACCTGCCGCCATAGTGAGCTCATTGTAGGAAATTTTACTCTATACAGTTCCGTAGGAAATTATTCATACCCCTTGACTTGTTCCACATTTTGTTACCTTACAGCCTTATTCTAAAATGTATTAAATAAAAACAATTCCTCAGCAATCTACACACAATACCCCATAATGACATCACAATACCCCGTAACGACATCACAATACCCCATAATGACATCACAATACCCCATAACAACAAAGCAAAAACAGGTTTTTAGAAATGTTAGCAAATGTATAAAAAAACCTAAACAGAATTACCTTATTTAAATACGTATTCAGACCCTTTGCTATGAGACACTACATTGAGCTCAGGTGCATCCAGCTTCCATTGATCATCCTTGAGATGTTTCTACAACTTGATTGGAGTCCACCTGTGGTAAATTAAAATGATTGGACATGATTTGGAAAGGTACACACCTGTCTATATAGGGTCCCACAGTTGACAGTGCATGTCAGAGCAAAAACCAAGCCATGAATTGTCTGTAAAGCTCTGATATTGTGTCGAGGCACAGATCTGGGGAAGGGTACCAAAAAATGTCTGCAGCATTGAAGGTCCCCAAGAACACAGTGGCCTCCATCATCCTTAAGGGGAAGAAGTTTGGAACCACCAAGACTCTTCTTTGAGATGGCCGCCCGGAAAAACTGAGCAATCAGGGGAGAATGGCCTTGGTCAGGGAGGTGACCAAGAACCTGATGGTCACTCTGACAGAGCTAATCTGTGGAGATGGGAGAACCTTGTACAAGGACAACCATCTCTGCTTCACTCCACCAATCTGGCTTTTATGGTAGAATGGCTAGACAGAAGCCACTCCTCAGTAAAAGGCACATGACAGCCCGCTTGGAGTTTTCCAAAAGGCACCTCAGACTGGGGTGAAGGTTCACCTTGCAACAGGACTATGACCTGAAGCACACAGCCAAGACAACACAGTAGTGGCTTCGGGTCAAGTCTCTGAATGTCCTTGAATGGCCCAGCCAGAGCCCAGACTTGAACCCGATTTAACATCTCTGTAGAGACCTGAAAATAGTTGAATAGCAACGCTCCGCATCCATCCTGTCAAAGCTTGTGAGAAGAATGGGAGAAACTCTCCAAATACAGGTTTGCAATGCTTGTAGCATCATACCCAAGAAGACTTCATTGCTGCCAAAGGTGCTTCAACTATGTACTAAGTAAAGGGTCTGAATACTTATAAAAATGTGTTGCTTTTTTGTAAAAAAAAATAATAAAAAAATAGCAAAGATTTCTAAAAACCTGTTTTTTGCTGTCATTATGGGGTATTGTGATGTCGTTATGGGGTATTGTGATGTCATTATGGGGTATTGTGATGTCATTATGGGGTATTGTGATGTCATTATGGGGTATTGTGATGTCATTATGGGGTATTGTGATGTCGTTATGGGGTATTGTGATGTCATTATGGGGTATTGTGTGTGAATTGATGAGAGGAAAAAAACAATTTAATACATTTTAGATTAAGGCTGTAACGTGACAAAATGTGGAAAAAGTCAAGGGGTCTGAATACTTTCCGAATACAATGTATATTAAAATGCTTAAAAACAAGTGTAAATCTAAAACACCTTCCGTGATAAGAGATAGAATTGATCCCAAAGCGGAATCATGTACATTAATCAACCCTAATACACATGAGTGCATCACGTGAACGCCAGCATTCATAATTACACCTGCGCGTAAAGGGCTTCCCCTTTCTCTCCCATGTCACATGGGGAGACCCGTGTACTGTATCCTGCAGTGCTGTGCGTGCGCTGAGGGTATAGCATCACAGTAAAATAAAAGGAGAAAGGCAACGAGTCTTTTACTGCTCAAGCTGCATTTTGAAGCTCCTCTGATTTCCTGCAGTGGCCAGCCCAGATCCCCGCTCTTCATCGCCCTCTGTCGTTGGCTAATATTTATGATGACAATGCTCTTGAGATACAGGGAGGAGGTTAAGGGATCCTTTTTTGATTGGCACTTGGGTTATGTATGTTCACATCTTTATTGGACGGGACAACATGTTTATTTAAACTGTCTGTAGGCTTAGTTGTAATTTTCTCAACCAAGGCCAGGCACAATTCTAACACTTTTTTTGTAAAATGTATGTAGTTGATGATTACAAATGCATTCAAAAACAGTACAATAGACCACTAGAGGGTGTCACCCTATTCGATTGGACAAAACAATTAGAGATTTGCATATGCATGATTTAGGAAGTTCATTTAAATTATTTCACCATGCAACAATATGCTCATTTGTCCTTTTCTCAAACACTCCATAAGATACTCTAGAAGTACAATTTCCATCTCATAGTGTGAGACAGTAGGTGAACATTTGGTAAACACTTGTTTGTTAATGTGCTGAATATTCCAGTTTCTCGTCTGGTTCTCTATAGGAACACACCCACAGAGTAAATCATTACATAGATGATGACATAATCATTAACCATCAACGAAAATGACATTTTCATGAAATCAGCCTAATCACCAGGAAACATGTAAAAGTTATTTGGAAGAAACATTAACTTCCAGTAGTAATTCATAAATCCATGTGGGGATAAACCAGTGAGTAGTTGAACACATATATCCATCTCCTCTCTAAAAACACCCCCATAACTTCTCTTCATTTTTAACTCTATAGGAGGTATGCCTCACTGTGGCGGCCAGCAGAAATATTTTTTGGTTAATAATAAATGTACCAATTGCTTTGAAGTGGGGGTTCTGGTTCCTGTGGTCCCACAGGTGTCTGTATACATGTGTCTGTTGCTGAGTGACGCTAAGCTAAGGCTGTGGCACCAGGTGTTGGGACTTTACCAAGGCTAACACGCTCAATTAATGATGGGTTCCACATTCGCTAAACTTCTGCAAGAGAAGAAAACTTTTCTCATTTACATATTGGTGGCACACAGCATAGGCCTTATCAATCAGCTTCAACAACCAGGAGTATTTAGTTTTGCTCACTGTGTTTTTCCCCCCTTCTGGTACAGTTTTTAACACCCCACAGATTATTTTTGTTCCCATCGTTGAGTTTTCTACCAATGGATACAGTTCTACCACAGGAGGTTGTTGTCAAGTTAATTGGGGAGGAGGGCCTTGTGGTAATGGCTGGAGCAGAATTAGTGGAAGCGTATCAAATACACCAAACACATGTTTTCCATGTGTTTGATGCCATCCCATTTACTCCATTCCGGCCATTATTTGGAGCCGTCCTACCCTCAGCAGACTCCTGTGAGTACAACGGCATTGGAGGTTTTTAAAGGGGTGTGTAACGATATTCGTAGGTGGAAGAAGGTGAAGAGGACCAAGGTGCAGCGTGGTACGTGTTCATGGTAAATTTAATAAAGAAACTGAACACTAGAACAAAAAAAAAACAAAGCGTAACAAACGAAACAGTTCTGTCTGGTGCAGACACACAAAGACAGAAAACAACTACCCACAACCCATAGTGGGAAAACAGGCTGCCTAAGTATGGTTCTCAATCAGAGACAACGATAACCAGCTGCCTCTGAATGGGAACCATACCAGGCCTAAACATAGAAACATAGAATATCCACCCACATCACACCCTGACCAAACTAAAAATAGAAACATACAAAGCAATCTACCGTCAAGGCGTGACAGTACCACCCCCCTAAGGTGCGGACTAAAAACCTAATCCCCTAGGGGAGGGTCTGGGTGGGCATCTGTCCGCGGTGGCGGCTCTGGAGTGGGACGTGGACCCCACTCCACCATAGTCTTGGCCCACTTAAGTGGCGCCTTTGGAGCGGCGACCCTCGCCGCCGACCTCGGACTGGGGACCCTTGCAGCAGGCCCCGAATAGACGGGAGACTCTGGCAGCGCCATAGTGAAGGGCAACTGGCAGCTCCTGACGGACGGGCGGCTCTGGCAGCTCCTAACTGACGGGCGGCTCTGGCAGCTCCTGACTGACGGGCGGCTCTGGCAGCTCCTGACTGACGGGCGGCTCTGGCAGCTCCTGACTGACGGGCGGCTCTGGCAGCTCCTGACTGACGGGCGGCTCTGGCAGCTCCTGACTGACGGGCGGCTCTGGCAGCTCCTGACTGACGGGCGGCTCTGGCAGCACCGGACAGGAGGGAGGCTCTGAAAGCGCTGGACAGGCGGGAGCACCTAGAGGGAGGAGACGGCGAGACAGCCTGGTGCGTGGGGCTGCCACAGGAGGCCTGGTGCGTGGAGGAGGCACCGGATGGACCGGACGGTGGAGGCGCACTGGAGGTCTCGAGCATCGAGCCTGCACAACCTGTCCTGGCTGGATACTCCCTGTAGCCCGGCAAGTGCGGCAGGGTGGAACAGACCGCACTGGGCCGTGCTGGCGAACCGGGGACACCGTGCGTAGCGCTGGTGCTATATAACCCGTGCCAAGGAGACGCACTGGAGACCAGTTCCGCTGAGCCGGCTTCATTATTCCTGGCTCGATGCCCACTATAGCCCGGCCGAAACAAGGAGCTGCGATGTAGCGCACCGGGCTATGCCTGCGCACTGGTGACACCGTGCTCCTCACGGCATAACACGTTGCCTGCCCGGTCAACCTCTCGCCACGGTAAGCACGTGGAGTTGGCTCAGGTCTCTTGCCTGACTTAGCCACACTCCCCGTGTGCCCCCCCCAATAAATGTTCGGGGCTGCCTCTCGGGCTTCCTTGCCAGCCGTGTTCCCTCAAAAGCGCTCGCTCCCTTTACCTGCTGCCTCCACCTGTTCCCATGGGAGGCGATCCCTTCCAGCCAGGATCTCCTCCCATGTGTACAAACACTTCCCATCCAGAATGTCCTCCCATGTCCATGAGTCCATTCCATGCTGCTCCTGGTTACCACGCTGCTTGGTCCTTTTTTGGTGGGTAGTTCTGTAACGGCTGTTGGAAGGAGAGGACCAAGGTGGAGCGTCGTATGTGTCCATATTTATTTAATGAACACGGAAATCACAAAAATAACAAATCGAACGACCGAAACAGTTCTGGCTGGTGCAGACACACAACAGAAAACAACTGCCTCTGATTGGGAACCATACCCAGGCCTAAACATAGAAACACAACACCTAGACATACAACATAGAATACCCACCCACATCACACCCTGACCAAACTAAAAATAGAAACATACAAAGCAATCTACGGTCAGGGTGGGTGATTCTGTAACGGCTTTCATATAGTGAAGGAGAGTCGGACCAAACTGCAGCGTGTCGATTGCGATCCATGTTCATTTAAACAAACGTAAACACGACTAAACACGAACACTACAAAACAATAAACGAAACGAAAACCGAAAACAGCCTATACTTGTGTCAACTAACATCAAACAAGGACATCAAGACACTCAGGACAATCACCCACGACAAACTCAAAGAATATGGCTGCCTAAATATGGTTCCCAATCAGAGACAACGATAAACACCTGCCTCTGATTGAGAACCACTCCAGACAGCCATAGACTTTGCTAGATAACCCCAATAGCTACAATCCCAATACATACACACCAGAACCCCAGGACAAAACACACCACAATACAAAAAACCCGATGCCACACCCTGGCCTGACCCAATACATGAAGAAAAACACAAAATACTTAGACCAGGGCGTGACAGAACCCCCCCCCCTAAAGTGCGGACTCCCGAACGCACCTCAAAACAATAGGGAGGGTCCGGGTGGGCATCTGTCCATGGTGGCGGCTCCGGCGCGGGACGTGGAACCCACTCAGTCAATGTCTTAGTCCCCTCTCCTCGCGTCCCTGGATAGTCCACCCTCGCCGCCGACCATGGCCTAGTAGTCCTCACCCAGAAACCCACTGGACTGAGGAGCAGATCGGGACTGAAGGACAGCTCGGGACTGAGGCAGTCACCATCGTTACACGAACCTGTGCATCATCAGACACACCTGGACTCCATCACCTCCCTGATTACCCCTATGTGTGTCATTCCCTTTGGTTCCTTTCCAAGGCGTTATTGTTTCTGTTCCAGTGTCATGTCTGTACGTCGTTCGTGTTTCTTGTTTTGTATTATGTTGTGTTTATTTATTAAAACACTCCCTGAACTTGCTTCCCGACTTTACAGAATAACACAACACCTAAGGGAAGCATCAGGGAGTGTTTTTTTGTTGTTGTTGTTGGTTTCGGTGGGAATGACGTCGGGTCCGGAAGCCGCTACAGGCTCTCATGCCTCAGCCGGATCGCCAGACTCCACTGCTTCCACCGGCTCGTCAGGCTCTCATGCCTCAGCCGGATCGCCAGACTCCACTGCTTCCACCGGCTCGTCAGGCTCTCATGCCTCAGCCGGATTGCCAGGCTCCACTGCTTCCACCGGCTCGTCAGGCTCTCATTCCTCAGCCGTATTGCCAGACTCCACTGCTTCCACCGGCTCGTCAGGCTCTCATGCCTCAGCCGGCTCGTCAGGCTCTCATGCCTCAGCCGGATCGCCAGACTCCACTGCTTCCCCCGGCTCGTCAGGCTCTCATGCCTCAGCCGGATCATCAGGCTCCATTGCTTCCCCGGCTCGTCAGGCTCTCATGCCTCAGCCGGATCGCCAGACTCCACTGCTTCCACTGGCTCGTCAGGCTCTCATGCCTCAGCCGGATTGCCAGGCACCCCTGCTTCCACCGGCTCGTCAGGCTCTCATGCCTCAGCCGGATCGCCAGACTCCACTGCTTCACCGGCTCGTCAGGCTCTCATGCTTCCACCGGCTCGTTAGGCTCTCATGCCTCAGCCGTATTGCCAGACTCCACTGCTTCCACCGGCTCGTCAGGCTCTCATGCCTCAGCCGTATTGCCAGACTCCACTGCTTCCACCGGCTCGTCAGGCTCTCATGCCTCAGCCGGCTCGTCAGGCTCTCATGCCTCAGCCGGATCGCCAGACTCCACTGCTTCCCCCGGCTCGTCAGGCTCTCATGCCTCAGCCGGATCGCTAGACTCCACTGCTTCCACCGGCTCGTCAGGCTCTCATGCCTTAGCCGGATTGCCAAGCACCCCTGCCTCCGCCGGTCTGTCAGGTTCCCGTGCCACAGCCAGCGACAGGTTCCTGCGCATCAGCAGGGCCGGCCACCATCATTACGCACACCTGTGCATCATCAGACTCACCTGGACTCCATCACCTCCCTGATTACCGTCCCTATATATACAAACGTCACTCCCTTTGGTTCGGTTTCCTGTCTGTGCATTGTTCGGGTTTCTTGTTTTGTTCATTTGTCAATTAAATTATGAAATTCCTGAACTTGCTTCCCTACTCCCAACGCACTCGTTACAGATGTAAAATAACTTTAGACTTGACCTGGACATGAAGCCTTAAGACTCGGGACTCATCTCCGACTTGAGACTGATTGTTAATTCTGGCCAGGTTTCGTAACATTTTGTCACTTATTTTGTGACGCAGAGTCTCCATGGGTTAGCCTTACTCTCCAAGCAGCCAGGGACAGTAGCCGTAGTATCGCCCTTGCAAAACATACATGCAACAGATTGGCTAGTGAAATCAACACACACTGTCAATCAACACAGTTAGGGTGAGATAGCAAACAGATTGCAGCACCATGGTCAAATTGTTGGGATTACCATAATAAATAAATATGCAAAAGATTATTTGGTGATCAAGATTATGAACTGTTTACTTTGTAAACTCACCAGAAATGAGGCATCAAGCAACAATTACCTGCATAGACCTACTGGTCTTTCGGTGTGTTAAAATGGTTTGAAATGGATCAATTACTTATGAATCTTGCATTTGCTAATTCACTTATGAACTGTGCCTTTGGAAGCCTTGTTATCTTGTTGAATTTCCTTTCAGAGGTGTAAATGCATATTTGGTAAATCTATATCCCATCTAATCCTACAATAATTGCATTTCGTCATTCCATCCCTGTACTGTTGATTGCAACACTTAGACATTTCTGTGTCATGTTTTTGATGGGATACATTTTAATTTACCATTAATCTTTGTGCACATGAACGTTGGCAAGAACTCACACGGTAGAAGTTCTGTTTATTTAATCAATGTTAGGTTTCCTTTGTTATTTTTTCCTGGGTTATGTCGGAGTGCCGTCTGTCTGTGACCTATGTGTCTGTCATTCTGGTTGTGCGTAATAGGAGCGCAAGTCTCGGTGCTCTTGTAAATAGGCTAAGTGGCCTGCGCGCCACGCTTTGGAGTCAGTACGTTGAATAAAATAAAACAATAGTTCCATGTATGAATGAATGGTGATGAAATATCATGAATAATAATTTTGTCTGATTAAGATTAAGGTACCAATGTAACAATGGATGTGGCAAATTACTAACATTGTAGAACCAGTTTATTACTTGTAATTGCCAATTGGGTAATTGTCTGGTTCTAGGAGGGGCCGAGTGCTTATTTGAACCTTTTTGAGCTCCCGTTAGACAATTGGATGTGGTTTCTCAAGGTGAGGCTGTACAGTCTTGCCCTCTACCGGTGTACATTCAGATAGGACAGGTTAAGACTGATAGGATGTTTCCTTTGCACTATTGCCCGTGTATGTTTGGTAAATCTACTTGTATGTTATGTATGAAATGACCCTTTTACCATTGGATCCCCAAGACCTGTAAATAAATCTAGAATGTGCACGTCAACCTGCCTTGCCTTCTGCTGAGTTCATGCCCTTACTACTGCTACATGGCCCTTACCACTGCTACATGGCCCCTACTTTACAATTGCATAATCAAACTCCGTTGTAGACGAAATAATGAAAAGGACCAAATTATTGTTTGTTGTATCCTTACGACTAGGGATTCATCTTTGATTTGAGACTGACTTACTCTGGACAGGTTTTGTAACATTTTGTCTGATTTTGTGGGGCAGAGTCTTCATGGATTTGTTCAACTACCGGACAGGTAGCCCCAATAAATACATCTATTTGTACCTGAACAAGTCGTTGCATGTATAGATTTGACTTGAAAAAACTGACATTGCTCTTAGAATGCATGACTGGACTGGACTCAAGACTCATTCTACTTGGGATTTGACTTGAGACTCTGACCTTGTGACTTGAATAATAGTGACTCATTTCCAACCTCTGAGTAAGTCTATATTTTGCATTTGTGAAAATATATATATGTGTTTGTGTGCTTCACCTTTTACTTTAAAGCATGACCATGTTTTGCCCTGCAACACAACAAGCTAGCAAGAAGGTGTAAAAAAAGCTCTACAGAGCCATTAGCACACTGTTTAGGGACCTCTTTGTGGTGTAGCCTGAGAGATAAACTGTCATGCCATTTCTGTTCCTTTGAAGGGGAGGGGAGAGTCAACTAGCAGTGGCTGAACACAGCAGATCTACTTTAGAAACAAGGCTTCTGTCTCCAACTCCAACCCTCCAGCTAAGGGCTATTTTGGGACTCTTGACATCTTGTTCCACAACCCCCCCCCCCCTCGCCCCGGGTTTTTCACAGAACTGTTGAAGATATCACTTCATAATACGCCTAGCGTTAAACTGAGCTTCTGAATGTATACTGTCTTATTGTTTGAGACGTTCTTACTTTGGGACGGAATGAGTTCAGCCATGAGATACAAAAAAAAAAGATTGATTTGACCAATTTTGTTGTAATCCGAATGTAGTCCAGAGAGAACCTCAAAATATAAGCCCCAAAAGTAGTCTTTAGGCCTTCCACGCCTTTGGTTTTTGCAAGTCAATAATCCACAAAAAGAAACCTTTTCTGATACAGTACAATATCCCTTACATTTCTTTGAGAAAATACTCACTATGAGTATGGCTTGAGAACTACGCTCTTAAACTAAAAACAGTTTCCTAGTTACCAAACATTTCATGACCACAACATGCACTCAAACCAGAAGTGATTATGGGTGTGAATAGGGTGTGACCGGGATGGAGACCACAGCCAATGGGATGTCCACATGCTGTCAGAGTTATCGAAAGTTCAGAGTTCCGACTTGGAAGTTTCACTTGAATGACCCTCCAAGTCGTAATTACAACTGGGAAACAAGTTACAAGTTGTGATGTTCCACCACTGACCTTTCACCCTTTTCAACCAAAATATGACAACAAATCTGTTTTTGACAATTACAAATGTATCAATGTGGACAAAATAGATCGGTTGACCATATCGTCAAAGTCATATTGGCAAGCTAGCTTAATGTATTATTAGAAATGTTAGCTAGCTTATCAAGCTATTGTTTTAAGAATTGTTCCGACTTCAAAGCACTTGAACGAAATAAAATGTGTCAATTATGCTTATTCACGTCAACATGTTTATTAGAGTCAACCGTCAACATGTTTATTATTGTCAACAGTCAACATGTTTATTAGCGTCAACAGTCAACATGTTTATTAGCGTCAACTGTAGGCATGAGTGTGAAATAAGAGGGTGTTTTTTTTTTACTAGATGTGACAAAGTTGCTCTGAACCAGAACTGCACTGGCTATTGGGTAACCATCCCACCACAGGCACACTATGACCAAGTCATGAGAAATGGTGAAGGTGCATTAAGGGCTACATGGGGAACGCCACCTTCAAGGCCTATGTCGTGTCTTTGCTATCATTAAATTGAAGACTTCTGTAATAATTACAGATTCTCTGTAATTATTATTACGTGATTAACTGATTAATCATGTAACTGTAATTAACTAGGAAGTCGGGGCACCAAGGAAAATATTCAGATTACAACGTTATTATTTCCTAATATAACCTTTCAGATATTTACATATCTGATCAATAGTCATCTGATTAATGAATGATTTATTTTACCTCACGTTAGTCTCATTCCAAACGTCGTAAATTGTTGGTTATCTGCACGAACCCAGTCTTCACTATGAGTCATCCATACATCAATTGTCTTAAATCATTTATTTATTACTAACTAAGTAATTCACAGAAATGCATAAACAAACAAGGTAAATGTGGTTACATTAAATGATAGGAGAATGTGCCCTAGTGGGCTAAACCGGCATGGCGGCTTGTTAGACAAAAGGGGAGTGGGGGTCGACTAAGAAGTCACTACAGAGTTAATAATTATAACAATTGAAATGCAAATCCTTTACACATGAACGCTCACTCATTCGGGAACAATTGCAATCAATATATATATTTACGTTCAGTGTGTCGTCTTGATCGCTGTTGAAAAGTTAGTTTCTGTTGGAGAGTTTTTGTCCTCTCTCTCTCTCTCTCTCTCTCTCTCTCTCTCTCTCTCTCTCTCTCTCTCTCTCTCTGTGGTTAGGATGGTTCGTTCAAAGTGACATTCATTTCTTTCGTTATAGAATAGATGTTTCGGCAGTTGTCGTTCTTCGCGTTCAATGATACTGAATTCCTAGCTGCAGACTAGTAATTATTATCACAGACTTATTCTGTGGGTATCGATAGTCTAAGAGTTTAACCACGTGGTATGGTTAAAAGATTCAGCAATGGTCTACAACCTTCGTCCTCTTCTAATGGAGAAAAACATGGTCTGCAACCTTTGTACTCCTGTGATTGAGAGAAACATGAGAAACTTGAGGAATTCTCAAGATTGGGGTTTTATTCGGAATTGCAGAAAAGGGGCTGTCCCAGGATGCCTGACCCTAACTGGGCTCATGGGCGGTCCTCTGATTTAGTTAAACTCAAAAGGCAATTGGAGTTTCCTTCATTAAACAGTCCAAAATCACATTACACAATTTTACAAACAGTATCATACTCACTCAAACATCTTATACAACAATTAGATGTAAACCTCATATCTGAGGCTATTATATAAACAGCATTATGGTAATGTGGCCACACCATCTCCCATGAGCTTCCCAAGTTGTACCAAACGGACCAGTTCGTAGCTGTATTCTTCACCGATCTTTTAAACCTTCTCCGGAACGTAAAGGTTGTTCGGACCTCAAGTTTTGTGAGGTGGAATAAATTACTTTTTTCTCTGTGAAACTTTACTCTCTCTATATACTGTGTGGCCATGAGGAGATCCTCTCCTCAGGAATTTACGACATCTCTCTGACCACAGCAGCCTAGTTGAAGGAGGCAAGGGGGAGGCAGGGAGAGGGGGATGGGGCTTGCTGTACCCAAAGAGGGCAACGTCATGACACCTACATGGGGGCCGCCATCTTCAAGGCCTACATGGGGGCCGCCATCTTCAAGGCCTACATGGGGGCCGTCATCTTCAAGGCCTACATGGGGGCCGCCATCTTCAAGGCCTACATGGGGGCCGCCATCTTCAAGGCCTACATGGGGGCCGTCATCTTCAAGGCCTACATGGGGGCCGTCATCTTCAAGGCCTACATGGGGGCCGTCATCTTCAAGGCCTACATGGGGGCCGCCATCTTCAAGGCCTACACGGGGGCCACCATCTTCAAGGCCTAGATGGGGGCCGAAATCTTCAAGGCCTACATGGGGGCCACCATCTTCAAGGCGTACATGGGGGCCGCCATCTTCAAGGCCTAGATGGGGGCCACCATCTTCAAGGCCTACATGGGGGCCACCATCTTCAAGGCCTAGATGGGGGCCACCATCTTTATACATGTCCGCTATTAGAGGTTGATATTGTAGACCACTCTCAAAAAGCAAGGTGTTTTTTTTCCATCAACTGTGGCAGTTTGATCTTTTCACATATATAATTCACCCCCTGGTCAGAGAATGGGCAGAGTCACTAACCCCTCCCCTCTGCCCTACTGCACCAAACTCTGTCATCTCCCTCCAACACACAGGGCATATACATTTTACTCACTCCCACCCACACAGTCGGTCAGTCACATCACTATCAGTGACTCATCCAAGACAAGCGGCCGCCATACAAAAGACTCCAAAATCTTCAAAAGAAATTCCTGAAGAGAGAACTACTGTGAGCTGTTTCTATGGGATGAGGCATGTTAGGCAGCAGTGGTGGTGGTGGTGGTGGTGTTGACGGTGGTTGTGGTGGTGGGGGTGGTGGTGGTGGTGATGGTGGTGGTGGTGGTGGTGGGGTGAAGGATAGGGGTCAGGAGGGGGAGAAGAGTAGATGTGGTTAGACTAGAGTCATGTCATAATACCAGTGTCGACATCAGCCACAGCCCCACCCTCACCACGTCTCTCCTCTCCCCTCTCCCTCTGGTAGCAAGGGCTTGTCAGAAAAGGAACGGCTCAGTCAGAAACTCCCCGTCTTCTGAAGGGGGGGTGATAGATACAATGGTCTGGATTATTCCTCCCAAATTACAGAGAGGGTAACACTAGAGGCATGATTAGGGATTCAGAGGATGGAATAACGGTGGCAAATTACCCTCCCTTTCTTGTGAACTAAAATGCTGCAAAGCATACTAAATCTGCCCATGTCAATGGCTGTCTGTTATTTGCATGCATTAAGCCGGGTGGCAGGAAGGCAGTCAGGCCGGCGAGTCAGTCAGTCAGAAGCAGTTTGGAGCCCCCCCCCCCCCCCCCCTTTTTGTGTCAGAGAAGATTCCCACCCAATTGTGTCTGTGGATTAAGTGGCTTTCCAGCAAATAGTGTCAATGTGACAGATGCACCGTCATTTTGAGTGCAAGGCTACTCTCCCCAATGCTGTTTTAGTTGTGTGTGTGTGTGTGTGTGTGTGTGTGTGTGTGTGTGTGTGTGTGTGTGTGCGTGCGTGCGTGCGTGCGTGCGTGTGTGTGTGTGTGTGTGTGTGTGTGTGTGTGTGTGTGTGTTTGTGTGTGTGTGTGTGTGTGTTGGTGAGTATGTGATGTGCAGTGTTTCCAGTGTGTGTATGTACACTGTCCCTACCGTTCGGTAGAAAATAAGAAGACAACAGCTCAGGGGAACCAGAAAAAAATAGGAAAGGAAACAGCCAGCGCTGAGATATATCTATCTATTCCAGTTCAGCTCCCCGCTTCTCTGAAGCATGTATGAAACTTCAAAATGGCTCCCAGTCCTCAGATCCTAGTGGGTGCTCACTTGCAAAATGTCTTGAAATGGAAAATACAGGCTGAAAGATCTTCTTATCCCCCCCCCCCCCCCCCCCCCCCCCCCCCCCCCGTCCATCCTTCCTGCTTCACACAAATTACTGGGTACACCACGCCATTTCAACTTGGTTAATTGGGTAATATTTGGTTGAGGTGTCAGTCAATGAGATCACAACCTATATTCACCCACTGAAAAATAAAGCCGAAAGTTAGTTGAATGTTCCAATGTGTTATCACTATGCTTTCAACCATCCTGAAAGCACACCCAAAATCCAGTGAAAAACCAATGTCAGATTTTTCGTTTAGTTGTCAACCAAATGTCTATCTCTGCGCTTTCAATCATTTTAATGTACAGCAAAGTTGTGTGTTGTTGTGTACCGTTCCAGATTCTGAATTCCGATTGTGAAGATCTCCACAGACCTGTGACGACCTTTACACGACATCTTGAACATGCACTCTTTACATGATGACATAAGAAGATATTTATAGTTACAGTAAGTCAAGTTGTCATATATGTGTTACTCGTGTTAAGGTTGGATGTTACATTAGTTTATAAGATAGCCTTGACTTTAGTCTATTCATTGGATTACAATAGTAATACTGAATTGTGGTTGGTTGACAAGGCAACCAAATATTGACTTTTAAAAGAGATGTATCTATAGTACTGCTTGGATAGTTCCATCTGTGCCACTGTCTGGCTTTAATTCCAGTTTGTCTACAAATTAATAATTGATATGTTGGATTCACTTCTCAGTCTCAACCAAAAATCTAAGTAGGCCTAAATAAAATCAAATAAAGTTTATTTAGATGTTCTCCTATTCTTTAACTTTTATTTTAGGTTGTGATAGAGATCAATTATTAATTTGAAAACAAACTGGAATTAATACCAGACTAAGATCTCCTTCAAACGTTGATATTTACTGGAATTAATACCAGACTAAGATCTCCTTCAAACGTTGATATTTATTTATTTAGTTCTGTTTTACAACCAAACACAGTTCAATATTACTAAATATCAATACATTTTAAATTAACCAGACATTGAAACTCTAGGTATATGTGCTGTCTATTTTTACTTCATTCCTGTGTTGAATTGAAACAATAGCTGTTGATGACTCTGCAGAATTCTATATATACCGTAGGCCTAAATAGCATCATTGATGGTACATGAGTCATAAAGGACGGTTCATTTGCTCCGTTAAACTTTCCCTTTGGAATGACTTTGACAGCAACAGCTAATCTTTTCATTTTTTAAAGATCGCTCAACAATCATTCTCCCGATAGCACGTTGTTGAACAGTCAGTGACTAATATCATGGCTACAGTATGGGAGACCAAGGTGTAGCTGTAGATGGGTGAACTCTCCAGTAGGAGGTGCTGTAGATAGGTGAACTCTCCAGTAGGAGGTGCTGTAGATAGGTGAGCTCTCCAGTAGGAGGTGCTGTAGATAGGTGAACTCTCCAGTAGGAGGTGCTGTAGATAGATCAACTCTCCAGTAGGAGGTGCTGTAGATAGGTGAACTCTCCAGTAGGAGGTGCTGTAGATAGGTGAACTCTCCAGTAGGAGGTGCTATAGATAGGTGAACTCTCCAGTAGGAGGTGCTGTAGTTGGGTGAACTCTCCAGTAGGATGTGTTGTAGATAGGTGACCTTTCCAGTAGGAGGTGCTGTAGATAGGTGAACTCTCCAGTAGGAGGTGCTGTATATAGGTGAACTCTCCAGTAGGAGGTGCTGTAGATAGGTGAACTCTCCAGTAGGAGGTGCTGTAGCTAGATCAACTCTCCAGTAGGAGGTGCTGTAGATAGGTGAACTCTACAGTAGGAGGTGCTGTAGATAGGTGAACTCTCCAGTAGGAGGTGCTGTAGATAGGTGAACTCTCCAGTAGGGGGTGCTGTAGATAGAACAACTCTCCAGTAGGAGGTGCTGTAGATAGGTGAACTCTCCAGTAGGAGATGCTGTATATAGGTGAACTCTCCAGTAGGAGGTGCTGTAGACGGATCAACTCGCCAATAGGAGGTGCTGTAGCTAGATCAACTCTCCAGTAGGAGGTGCTCTAGCTAGATCAACTCTCTAGTAGGAGGTGCTGTTGCTAGATCAACTTTCCAGTAGGAGGTGCTGTAGCTAGATCAACTCTCCAGTAGAAGGTGGTGTAGACAGATCAACTCTCCAGTAGGAGGTGCTGTAGATAGGTGAACTCTACAGTAGGAGGTGCTGTAGATAGGTGAACTCTCCAGTAGGAGGTGCTGTAGATAGGTGAACTCTCCAGTAGGGGGTGCTGTAGATAGAACAACTCTCCAGTAGGAGGTGCTGTAGATAGGTGAACTCTCTAGTAGGAGGTGCTGTTGCTAGATCAACTTTCCAGTAGGAGGTGCTGTAGCTAGATCAACTCTCCAGTAGAAGGTGGTGTAGACAGATCAACTCTCCAGTAGGAGAAGCTGTAGCTAGATCAACTCTCCAGTAGGAGGTGCTGTAGCTAGATCAACTCTCCAGTAGGAGGTGCTCTAGCTAGATCAACTCTCTAGTAGGAGGTGCTGTTGCTAGATCAACTTTCCAGTAGGAGGTGCTGTAGCTAGATCAACTCTCCAGTAGAAGGTGGTGTAGACAGATCAACTCTCCAGTAGGAGAAGCTGTAGCTAGATCAACTCTCCAGTAGGAGGTGCTGTAGATAGATCAACTCTCCAGTAGGAGAAGCTGTAGACAGATCAACTCTCCAGTAGGAGGAGCTGTAGATAGACCAACTCTCCAGTAGGAGAAGCTGTAGCTAGATCAACTATCGAGTAGGAGGTGCTGCCCAGCCTATTGTTTTTTTCTTCTTCTGATAGTGGATATAACGTTGAAAAGCTGACGTTATTTTTAAAGGTACGAATTCAACATGTTATATACAAGATTTGTCTATGTTGAAATTTGGTTACCATGATAACACCATCCTGTGGTTGAAATGTTACCCTCAAAATGAACAACTTTTTTCAAAATCCAATATCTTTTCCATGTCAATACGTTGACAAATTATTTTGAAACAACATTGATTCAACCACTTTATGCCCATTGAGGAAGGCATCTCTTCTCCCCCACATGCTGCTCTCTCTCTCTCTCTCTCTCTCTCTCTCTCTCTCTCTCTCTCTCTCTCTCTCTCTCTCTCTCTACTTCATCTACCTGAGATATCAGTCACTCAGAGGTCCATTCTTCACTAAAACATGATGTCTATCTACATCTCCCGGGCAACTGCCTGGAGAACAAAATAGGTCCTGGTACCTTTGTCAGAGGAGATTATGATCTGTGTAGTGGACTGAATTGCTAAACAAAACAGAATGAATAGAAATTAATTATGGCAGGTCAAACAATGACAGGTCACTCGGGTGTGTGGAAGCTCTCCTGGAAGTTAAAATGCTATTACAGTTGTCTTATAAAGTCAGAATGAGTGTTTATACACAGGGGAGGGAAGGGGAGAGAGAGAGAGAGAGAGAGAGAGAGAGAGAGAGAGGGAGGGACAGAGAGAGAGTGAGAGAGAGAGAGAGAGAGAGGGAGGGAGGGAGGGAGGGAGGGAGGGAGGGAGGGAGGGAGGGAGGGAGGGAGGGAGGGAGGGAAAGAGAGAGAAATAGAGAGCTAGAGAGAGATAAAGAGTGAGTGAGAGATAGAGGGAGAGGAAGAGGGAAAGAGGGAGAGAGCTAGAGAGAGAGAGAAATAGAAAGAGAAGGAGCGAAAGAGGGAGAAAGAGAGCTAGACAGAGCTAGAGAGAGAGAGATAGAGAGAGAAAGAGAGAGGGAGAGAGAGGGGGAGAGAGCGTGCTAGAGAGAGAAAAAGAGATAGAGAGAGGGAGAGAGAGAGGGAAAGTGAGAGAGAGCTAAAGAGAGAAAGAGTGAGAGAGAGCTAGAGAGAGAACACGGCAGGAGGAATCAGTTTGCCAAATGTTATTGTGTTTACGGCATCTGTTTGTAAAACGACTCAAGCTCTTTCTAACTGTATTACATGTACCGTATATGGTGTCCATTTGTACAATGACTTAGGATCTTTCATTTTACACCAAATACTTTTTGAAAAGTATTCAAGCTGGGCATTCCAGGCATGAGCTACAACATGTTTATGGTTCCACCTTTTACACGTTCTATGATCAGCCATTGATAGTCTGGAAAAGCCGTTTCTCTCCTTTTTCTATTATCCCAGGTGGTTTCATCACCTGTGGCCAACATGGAGCCAGTAAAGGCCATTTTCATTTGGTAATTGGTTATCTTGACATTTTGAAGCGGGCCCATAATTTGTTCCTTCCTATTGTGAGTGTGGCGTTAATTAGCCTTCTCTATGTGCTGGGCTCGTCACTTTATAAAAGGATCTGGGGTCATTTAGCGAATTACACGTCTGGCATTCTTTTGAGTGACTCATGAAAATGACTTTCCGGCCTCCCCCGAACGCACTCCGTAGAAAACTTCAGTGTGTCTTCTATCTGCATGCTGTTCATCCTAAGAACACCTAGAGAGACGTGTGATAGATATTTGTGGAAAGGTCCTGGGGGATTGAATTTAGTTTATTGTGCTGTATTGTAATGCGTTGCCTACTGATATTACATTCCAAGGGATCTATGATATACAGTGCATTCATGAAGTACTCAGACCCCTAGACTTTTTCCACATTTTGTTACATTACAGCCTTATTCTAAAGTTGATTAAATTGTTTGTTTTCCCTCATAAATCTACACACAATACCCCATAATGACATCACAATACCCCATAATGACATCACAATACCCCATAATGACATCACTATACCCCATAATGACATCACAATACCCCATGATGACATCACAATACCCCATAATGACACCACAATACCCCATAATGACATCACAATACCCCATAATGACATCAAAATACCCCATAATGACATCACAATACCCCATAATGACATCACAATACCCCATAATGACATCACAATACCCCATAATGACATCACAATACCCCATAATGACATCACAATACCCCATAATGACATCACAATACCCCATAATGACATCACAATACCCCATCATGACATCACAATACCCCATAACGACATCACAATACCCCATAATGACATCACAATACCCCATAATGACATCACAATACCCCATAATGACATCACAATACCCCTTAATGACATCACAATACCCCATAACGACAAAGCAAAAGCAGGTTTTAGAAATGTTTGCAAAATCTCTTAAAAAAAAACAGTAAGTACGAGACACTTTACTCAGTACTTTGTTGAAGCACCTTTGGCAGTGATTACAGCCCCGAGTCTTCATGGGTATGATGCAAGAAGCTTGGCACACCTGTAATTGGGGAGTTTTCTCCCATTCTTCTCTGCAGATCCTCTCATGCTCTGTCAGGTGGATAGGGAGCATCGCTGCACAGTTATTTTCAGGTCCCTCCAGAGATTTTAGATCTGGTTTAAGTCCTGGCTCTGGCTGGGCCACTCAAGGACATTCATAGACTTGTACTGAAGCCACTCCTGCATTCTCTTGGCTGTGTGCTTAGGGTCGTTGTCCTGTTGGAAGGCGAACCTTCGCCCCAGTCTGAGGTCCTGAGAGCTCTGGAGCAGGTTTTCATCAAGGATCTCTCTGTACTTTGCTCCGTTCATCTTTCCCTCCATCCTGACGAGTCTCCATGTCCCTGCCGCTGAAAAACATCCCCACAGTGTTCTGTCTGTGACTATCATTAAATGTGAAGGCTGTTATTTTATCAAATCAATTCTCTATGTGTAATTATTATTACGTGATTAAAATAATCATGTAAACTTTAATTAACTACGAAGTCGGGGCACCACGGGAAAATGTTTCTATTTCCCGAATGCACTCTTCAGACATTTTCACATCTTATTCGGTATAGTCTTGTACTAATGTATTACTATTACCTCATCAGTTCTCATTACTGAAAGTCGCAAACCCTTGGATGTCTGCATGAACTCTAGCCTAAATCATGAATCAGCGATATACAAATTGCTTTCATTATTTATTTACTAACTAACTACTCAAACCACACACATAAATAAACAAACAATATAGTTATTGGTTACTAACGCAATGCGTAAGTCCCTAGTGGGCTAAACCGGTATGACGGCTTGGTAGACAATGGAAAGGGGTGGGGACAGACGAAAAGCAGCAGGAAAAAATGGATTCACTATACACAGTTGATAATTATATTCATTGAAATGCTAATCCGTTGCACATGAATGGCCGCTCATTCGAAAATATTGCATTGTATATATTTACACCAGTATGTCGTTATTGTCTTCTCTGTTGGAATCGCTGGAGAGTCAGTTCATCAGAGAGTCTCTGGTTAACTTCCCCAGAAGTCACAATGTCTTTCATAGTTGTCGCTCTCTCAGCGGCTCTGGATAGTGTCTGTTGTAATGGCAATGTCAGCCGCACAGATGTTCGTTGCGTAGAATAGATGCTTCCGCGGTTGTTGGTATTCTCGTACTAGGCTTACGTAATTTCCAGCTGCAGACTAGTAATTCCTGATCTAGGATTTGCTCTTATTTTGTAGTGATGAATAGTCTCAGAGTTGAACCATTTCCAGGCGTGCAGCCAATACTGCACGCAGTCTGGTCTCCTGGGCCTATAGAGTTGTAGTTCTTAACCATTTCAACATGTAGCATCAGCTCCATATTTTCTGGTCTAATGGTCTATAAAATTGTAGCCATTCTAACGTGGGGACTCCAAATACACATTGTCTATGGGGTCAAATTGCACTTCCTAAGGCTTCCACTAGATGTCATCCGTCTTTAGAAACTTGTTTGAGGCTCTACTATAAAGGAGGGGGGAATGAGGGCTCTTTGAGTCAGTGGTCTGCCAGAGTGTCACAGGCTCGTGACGCGCGGTCACAAGAGAGTTAGCTCTCGTTCCATGGCTTTTCTACAGACAATGGAATTCTCCAGGTGGAACATTATTGAACATTTATAAACAAAAACATCCTAAAGATTGATTCTATAAAACGTTTGATCTGTTTCTACAACCAGTAATCTAACTTTTTGGAATATTCTTCCGACCTTTCCGCTGGAGGTTGCACGCGCGTTTCGATTTGTTTACCAAACGCCCTAACAAAAGGTTATGGAACTGGGATTCCTGGGAGTGCATTCTGATGAAGATCATCAAAGGTAAGTGAATATTTATAATGCTATTTCTGACTAATGTTGACTGCGCAACATGGCGGATATTTATTTTGGCTGGTTTGGGCTATGAGCTCCGTACTCAGATTATTGCATGGAATGCTTTTTCCTTAACTTTTTATGGCTGCAGGGGCAGTATTGAGTAGCTCTGATGAAAAGGTGCCCATTGTAAACGGCCAGCTCCTCAGTCTCAGTTGCTAATATATGCATATTATTCTTAGTATTGGATAGAAAACACTCTGAAGTTTCTAAAACTGTTTAAATTATGTCCGAAGGTATAACAAACTCATATCGTAGGCAAAAAGCTGAGAGATTCCACTTCCTGTTAGGATTTTTTCTGGGGGTGGCAGATTTTCAACCTAGCTCTCATTGAAATTACAGCGAGATGTGGATGAGTTTTCACTTCCTACGCCTTCCACTAGATGTCAAACCGTCAATAGAACTTTGTCTGATGATTCTAATGTGAAGGGGGTTCGAATGAGACAGGAAATAGTCACCACTGCTACAAGTGGACCATGCTTTCACTAGGCGCGTTCACAGGGGAAGCACCTGCGTTCCACCGCTCATTTGAAGTTATTCTAATTCTCCGGTTGGAACGTTGTTCAAGATGTATGTAAACAACATTATAAAGATTGATTCAGTACATCATTTGACATGTTTCTACTGACTGTTACGGAACTTTTGGACATTTCGTCACGTTATAACGGACGCGCTTTGTGACCTTGGAATTGTTTACCAAACGCGCTAACCAAAGTAGCTAATTGGACATAAATTTCGGACATTATTGAACAAATCAAGCATTTATTGTGGACCTGGGATTTCTGTTGACTCCAACATGGAGGCTCATTTTTCTAATGTTCTGAGCGCCGTCTCAGATTATTGCATTTTTCCGTAATTAAAAAAAAAATCTGACACAGCGGTTGCATTAAGGAGAGGTATATCTATAATTCCATGTGTATAACTTGTGTTATCATCTACATTTATGATGCGTATTTCTGTTGAGAATGATGTGGCTATGCAAAATCACTGGATGTTTTTGGAACTAGTGAATGAAATACTCCAATGTAAACTCAGATTTTCTGATGTAAATATGAACTTTATCAAACAAAACATGCATTTATTGTGTAACATGAAGTCATATGAGTGTCATCTGATGAAGATTATCAAAGGTTAGTGATTCATTTTATCTCTATATGTGCCTTTTCTCTCTCTCTTTGGCTGGTAAAATTGGCTGTGTATTTTAGTGAATTGTTGGTGAGCTAACATAATCGTTTTTGGTGCTTTCCCCGTAAATCCTATTTGAAATCGGACACTGTGTTGGGATTAACAACAAGACTACCTTGAAAACGATATAAGATGCTTGTATGTTTGAGGAATTTTAATTGTGAGATTTCTATTCTTTTGAATATGGCGCCCTGTACTATCACTGGTTGTTGTTATATCGCTCCGGGTAACGGGATCTCAGCCATAAGAAGTTAAAGTTTGTTTGAAATCTGACACAGCGGTTGCATTAAGAAGTTTATCTAAAGTTCCATGCATAACAGTTGTATTTTCAACAACATTTATAATGACTATTTCTGTAAATTGATGTGGCTCTCTTCAAAATCACAGCATCTTTTGGAAGCAAAACATTACTGAACATAACACGCCAATGTAAATTTAGATTTTTGGATATAAATATGCACTTTATCGAACAAAACATACATGTATTGTGTAATATGAAGTCCTATGAGCGCAATCTGATGAAGATCATCAAAGGTTAGTGATTCATTTTCTCTCTATTTGTGCTTTTTGTCACTCGTCTCTTTGGCTGGAAAAATTGATGTTTTTTTCTGTGACTTAGTGGTGACCTAACATAATCGTTTGTGGAGCTTTTGCTGTAAAACATTTTTGAAATCAGACACTGTGGCTGGATTAATGAGAATTGTATCTTTAAAATGGTGCCTAATACTTGTATGTTTGAGAAATTTGATTTATGAGATTTCTGTTGATTTGTATTTGGCACCCTGCAATTTCATTGGCTATTGGCGAGGGGTTCCGCGTTCCCAGACGGGTTAATGCACATTTTGCAGGAAGTGATTTTATACTCTGTGGAAAAAGGAGCGATTCCATGATGCCTGATGCAATATCTGGCCTCACGGGGCGTGGCCACTGACTAGTTCAACTTTACATGAATATTCCTACTCTCATTTAGAAGGCTAACATCACATTACATCTTTTCACAAATAGTTTCATATTTACTCATAGATTTTATCCAGCATCTTGATGTAAATCAGATAATTGAAAAGTGCACACAAAGAGAGATAAGGTAATGTCGGTCTCCTGTCTTTCATGAGGTCACTAAATGAAACAAATTTGACAGGATGGTTCTTTAAATAGCCACAGACCATTCCCACATTTTCAAAAATAGAAATATTATTTAATTATTAAAACTTTTGATTATCCAAGTGTCTCTTTGTGTTCCACAGTTCACATTCCAACTTGAAAAGTAGAGAACACAGAGGCAGCGTATTTTACAACCACCATAAAACAGCTGACTTCCTGCTCCCCCCCTCTACGAGAGAAAGCACGCTGTAGAGCGGACCCGCTGTAACCTGATATTTCAGATCGTCACAGGAGAGTCATGACAACAGCATGATGCTGCCACCACCATTTTACACTGTAGGGATGGTGCCAGGTTTCCTCCAGATGTAATGCTTGGCATTCACGCCATAGAGTTCAATCTTGGTTTCATTAGACAAGAGATTCTTGTTTATCATGGTCTGAGAGTCCTTTAGGTGCTGGCAAACTGTCATTTGCCTTTTACTGAGGAGTGACTTCTGTGTGGACACTCTACCATAAAGGCCTGTTTGGTGGAGTGCTGCAGGGATGGTTGTCATTCTGGAAGGTTCTCCCATCTCTACAGAGGAACTCTGAAGCTCTGTCAGAGTGACTATTAGGTTCTTGGTCATGTCCCTGACCAAGGCCCTTCTCCCCTGATTGCTCAGTTTGGCCAGGTGGCCAGCACTAGGAAGAATCTTGGTGTTTCCAAACATAATGATGGAGACCAGTGTGTTCTTAGGGACCTTCAATGCTGCAGAAATGTTTTTGTACCCTTCCCCAGATCTGTGCCGACACAATCCTGTCTCGGAGCACTACGGACAATTCCTTCGACCTCATGACTAGGTTTGCTCTGCACTGTCAACTGTGGGACCTCATATACTGTAGACAGGTGTGTGCCTTTCCAAATCATGTCCAGTTAATTGAATTTACCACTCCAATCAAGTTGTAGATGATCAATTGAAACAGGATGTTCCTGAGCTCAATTTTGAGTCTCATAGCAAATGGTCTGAACAGTTCAAGAAATGTGCAAGATAAAAATGTAAAAAATGTTTTCGCTGTGCTTATGGGGTATTGTGATGTCATTATGGGGTATTGTGATGTCGTTATGGGGTATTGTGATGTCATTATGGGGTATTGTGTGAAGATTGATGAGGATTTTTACTTATTTAATACATTTTAGAATAAGGCTGTAACGTAACAAAATGTGGAAAAAGGGAAGGGGTCTTCCAGACAGAAGCCACTCCTCATTAAAATATTCACGATAGAACTTCACGATAGCCTAATTGGAGCTTAACAAAAGGCACCTAAAATATTCTCTTGTCTAATGAAACCAAGATTGAACACTTTGGCCTGAATGCTGTAGGAAACCTGGCACTTTCCCTATGGTGAAGCATGGTGGTGGCAGCATCATGCTGGATATCAGAGCAGCGGTAACTCACCAATCATTACCAGCATTACGACAAAGAATACAACTTACCTGAGTCAGATCCTTTGTTCGTACCCCATAGGGCAATTGAACTGATTCCAGAGGCTGATCCAAAGCACCGCCGGTGGAGAAGAGGTATTCAGAGTGGACTTCTAGTCCGACTCAGGAGGCGGGCACACTGCCCACCGCTTCCGAGTATGTTACTCTCTAATTTTCAGTCTCTGGATAATGTCTTTGACAAGGATTTCTTTCCAAAGTGACATCAGGGATTGTAACATACTCTGTTTCATGGAAACATGGACCTCTCTGGATAAACTGTCTTGAGTCTGTTCAGACAGTTGGGTTCTCAGTTCATTGCGCAGACAGGAATAAATATCTCTCTGGGACGAAGAACAATGGCGGGGGGTATGTTTCATGTTTAAATACTCATGGTGTGATTGTGATAACATACAGGAACTCGATGTCCTTTCGTTCACCCAACCAAGAATACCTCACAATCAAATGCCGACCGTATTACTTACCAAGAGAAATCTCTTTGGTTATATTTATAGCTGTTTATATTCCCCCTCAAGCCGATACCACGACGATAATTTCACTGGACTTTATGATAACTGGAAACCACATATCCTGAGACTGCAATTATTGTATCTGGGAATTTTAACAAAGCAAATTTGAGGAAGACGCTACCGAAGTTCTATCAACACATTGATTGCAGTACTCACGCTGCTAAAACACTCGCTACTCCAACTTCCAGAATGCCTACAAGGAATCACCTGCCATCCCTTCTGCAAATCTGTTCATGACTCCATTTTGCTCCTCTCTTCCTATAGGCAGAAACTCAAACAGGAAGTACCCGTGCTAAGGACTGGTCAACACTGGTCTGACCAATCAGAATCCACACATGAAGATAGTTTTGATCACACAGACTGGGATATGTTCCGGGTAGCCTCTAAGAATAACAATGCCGAATATACACGGATACGGAGACTGAATTTTTCAGGAAGTGTATAGGAGATGTTGTACCCACTGTGACTTTTAAAACCTACCCTAACCAGAAACTATGGATAGACGGCAGCATTTGCGCAAAACTGAAAGCGCGATCCACCACATTTAAGCATGGCACGGTGACTGGTAATATAGCCGAATACCCACAGTGTAGTTATTCCCTCCGTAAGGTAACCAAACAGGCAAAATGTCAGTATAGAGACAAAGTGGAGTTGCATTTCAACAACTCAGACACGAAATGAATGTGGCAGAGTTTACAGACAATCAGGGACTAGAAAGGGAAAACCAGCCACGTAGCGGACACCAACGTCTTGCTTCGTCTAAACCTCTAAACAACTTCTTCGCCTGCTTTGAGGATAACACAGTGCCACCGATGCAGCCCGTTTATCAAGGACTGTGGGCTCTCCTTCTCTGTGGCCGACGTGAGTAAGACATTTGTGTGTTAACCCTCGCAAGGCTTCTGGCCCAGATGGCATCCCTATCCATGTCCTCTGAGCAAGCGCAGACCACCTGGCTGGAGTGTTTACAGACATATTCAATCTCTCCCTATCCCAGTCTGCTGTCCCCATATGCTTCAAGATGTCCACCATTGCTCCTGTACCCAGGAAATTCAAGGTAACTGAACTAAATGACTATCGTAGCACTTACATCTGTCATCATGAAGTACTTTGAGAGACTAGTCAAGGATCACTTCACCTTTACCTTACCTGCCACCCTAGACCCACTTCAATTTGCTTACCGCCCCAATAGATCCATAGACGATGCAATCGCCATCACACACTGCCCTATCCCATCTGGACAAGAGGAATACCTATTTAAGAATGCTGTTCATTGACTATAGCTCATCATTCAACACCATAGGACACTCCAAGCACATCATTAAGCTCCGGGCCCTGAGTCTGAACCCCGCCCTGTGCAACTGGATCCTAGACTCCCTGACGGGCTTCCCCCAGGTTTTGAAGGTAGGAAACAACACCTCCACTTCGCTGATCCTCAACACAGGATCCCCCCAAGGGTGCGTGCTCAGCCCTCTCATGTACTCTCTGTTCAGCCATGACTGCGGGGCCAAACACTCCTCCAACTCAATCATCAAGTTTGCATACAACACAATAGTAGTAGTCCTGATTACCAACAATGACGAGACAGCCTACATAGAGGAGGTGAGGGCCCTGGGAGTGTGGTACCAGGAAAATAACCTTTCACTCTACGTCAACAAAACAAATGAGATGATCGTGGACTTCAGGAAACAGCAGAGGGAGCACCCATCTATCCACATCAACGGGACCGCGGTAAAGAAGGTCGGCGTACACATCACTGACAAACGGAAAAGGTCCACCCACACAGTCAGTGTGGCGAAGAAGGTGCAACAGCGCCTCTTCAATCTCAGGAGAATGAAGAAATTTGTTTTGGCACCTAAAACCCTCACAATATTTTACAGATGCACAATTGAGAGCATCCTGTTGGGCTGCATCACCGCCTGGTACGGCAACTGCACCGCCCGCAACCGCAGGGTGCTCCAGGGGGTGGGTGGTCTGCCCAATGCATCACCAGGGGCAAACTACTAAAGAAGGCCAAAAAGATCATCAACGACAACAACCACCCGAGCCACTGCCTGTTTGCCCCGCTATCATCCAGAAGGCGAGGTGGGTACAGGTGCTGCAAAGCTGGGACTGAGAGAAAAACAGCTTCTATCTCAAGGCCATCAGACTGTTAAATAGCAATCAGTAGTACCTAGAGGCTACTGCCCTATATACATAGACTTGAAATCACTGGCCACTTTAATAATGTAACACTGGTCACTTTAAGTATTTACATATTTTGCATTACTCATGTATATACTGTATTCTATTATATTCTACTGTATCTTAGTCTATGCCGCCCTGACATTGCTTGTCCAAATGTGTATATATTCTTACTTTCATTCCTTTACTTTGGATTTGTGTGTATTGTTGTGAAATTGTTAGATATTATTTTATAGATACTACTGCACTGTTGGAGTGAGAAACACAAGCATTTCACTACACCTGCAATAACATTTGACAAACACGTGTATGTCACCAATAACATTTGATAAACACGTGTATGTCACCAATAACATTTGATTTGATACTTTTCAGAATGCACTGTAGGCTACGCCACCCTACAATGCAATATCCTGAATCTGAATGAACCTGAGTAATCACATTAGCTGAGTGATTAGTAATAGCTACTACAGCGTCCTTGGAAAAATCTTTCAGATGAGCTTCATTCTCAGATTTGCAAGTGTTCAATCTGTCAATGATTCTCATCATAATCGTTTTTTCGGAATGCACAGAAATTGAAAATATTTACGACACACCCCAAAAGAGTACACAGCATCGAGTGCGACAAGATAAAAATAGTATTTTCCCACTCCTGACAAAAATATTAAATTTATTAATTTAAAACCCAGTTAAAACAATAGGAATGTGAGTGAGGCAAAGTGGCTATTGTTATTAATGCTGTTTACAACACAATACTTCCTACTAGTACTGATGAAACTGAGTATTAGCAGCAGATAATAAAACATCCGTTGATGCAGCATTCATATTCCGTATCGTTAGCATTTTGTATAGAGGGAAACAGCTGCGTAACAGAATGACAACCACAGAGTTGGGGCCTTTCCTGGTGCAATCCTTTGTGTGGCAATATCATAGCTGCAGTAGCGATTCATCAGGATTACATGTGGTGATCAGGATTGATCCAGGGATTTTTTTTCCTTACACTCACAAGCCTCGAGGGTAATTAAGAAGGTTATTAATTGTATTCTTGAAATGTTATTATTAATCTCCCTACTCACACTTCCAGCACCGCAGCTGCTAACCCACAATGCACCTTGTTTTGCATCTGATGGAGATTTGTTCTCCTGTGTGTGAAGTTTTCTTCTCTGATGATATTGAACTTCAGGTGGATCAAACGTTTCATTTTTTAGATGAGATTAATGTGATTTAGTCATCCCTGATTAGAAGATCATATACAGTACCAGTCAAACGTTTGGACACACCTAGTTTTTCTTTATTTGTACTATTTTCTACATTGTAGAATAATAGTGAAGACGTCAAAACTATGAAATAACACATATGATTTGTTTTTCAACAGCACAATGACCCAACACACCTCCAGGCTGAGAGTGATGCATCAAATGACCTGGCCTCCACAATCACCCGTCCTCAACCCAATTGAGATGGTTTGGGATGAGTTGGACCGCAGAGTGAAGGAAAAGCAGTCACAAGCGCTCAGCATGTGTGGGAACTTCTTCAAGACTGCTGGAAAAGCATTCCAGGTGAAGCTGGTTGAGGGAATGCCAAAAGTGTGCAACGCTGTCATCAAGGCAAAAGGTGCCTACTTTGAAGAATCTCAAATATTAAATACATTTTGATTTGTTTAACACTTTTTGGTTACTACATGATTGTGTTATTTCACAGTTTTGATGTCTTCACTATTATTCTACAATGTAGAAAGTAGTAAAACCAAATAAAACCTGGGAATGAGTAGGTGTGTCCAAACTTTTGACTGCTACTGTCTGATCTCCTTGGTCTGAAAATAGTTTCATGAAAATTACAGAGAAGGATTAAATGTGCAGTGCTCATTTTTAAATGTTACATACAGTATAATTACAAGCGTAACTGATACATATAATCTCTATACGTGTTGATGAGATGGAATTAACTCTTACATTGTCAAAGAGCAAGAACATTAAACAATGTATCCAAACCTCCACCAATTACAAAACAAGTCTGGAACAAACACTGTTAAAGAGACAACTATTGTCCTTCTCCAGCCAACATTGTTAAATCTTGGAGATTATCTTTGAAAATAACAATATTAGGTGTATCCCTCTTCCTCCCCTTTCCCCAACCATCTCCCTGTGTTTCTCCAACCATCTCCCTGTGTTTCCCCAACCATCTCCCCGTGTTTCTCCAACCATCTCCCTGTGTTTCTCCAACCATCTCCCTGTGTTTCTCCAACCATCTCCCTGTGTTTCCCCAACCATCTCCCTGTTTCTCCAACCATCTCCCTGTGTTTCCCCAACCATCTCCCTGTGTTTCTCCAACCATCTCCCTGTGTTTCCCCAACCATCTCCCTGTGTTTCTCCAACCATCTCCCTGTGTTTCTCCAACCATCTCCCTGTGTTTCCCCAACCATCTCCCTATGTTTCCCCAACCATCTCCCTGTGTTTCCCCAACCATCTCCCCGTGTTTCCCCAACCATCTCCAACCATCTCCCTGTGTTTCCCCAACCATCTCCCTGTGTTTCCCCAACCATCTCCCTGTGTTTCTCCAACCATCTCCCTATGTTTCCCCAACCATCTCCCTGTGTTTCCCCAACCATCTCCCTGTGTTTCTCCAACCATCTCCCTGTGTTTCTCCAACCATCTCCCTGTGTTTCCCCAACCATCTCCCTGTTTCTCCAACCATCTCCCTGTGTTTCCCCAACCATCTCCCTGTGTTTCTCCAACCATCTCCCTGTGTTTCTCCAACCATCTCCCTGTGTTGTCCTTCTCCAGCCAACATTGTTAAATCTTGGAGATTATCTTTGAAAATAACAATATTAGGTGTATCCCTCTTCCTCCCCTTTCCCCAACCATCTCCCTGTGTTTCTCCAACCATCTCCCTGTGTTTCCCCAACCATCTCCCCGTGTTTCTCCAACCATCTCCCTGTGTTTCTCCAACCATCTCCCTGTGTTTCTCCAACCATCTCCCTGTGTTTCCCCAACCATCTCCCTGTTTCTCCAACCATCTCCCTGTGTTTCCCCAACCATCTCCCTGTGTTTCTCCAACCATCTCCCTGTGTTTCCCCAACCATCTCCCTATGTTTCCCCAACCATCTCCCTGTGTTTCCCCAACCATCTCCCCGTGTTTCCCCAACCATCTCCAACCATCTCCCTGTGTTTCCCCAACCATCTCCCTGTGTTTCCCCAACCATCTCCCTGTGTTTCTCCAACCATCTCCCTATGTTTCCCCAACCATCTCCCTGTGTTTCCCCAACCATCTCCCTGTGTTTCTCCAACCATCTCCCTGTGTTTCTCCAACCATCTCTCTGTGTCCCCAACCATCTCCCCGTGTTTCCCCAACCATCTCCAACCATCTCCCTGTGTTTCCCCAACCATCTCCCTGTGTTTCTCCAACCATCTCCCTGTGTTTCTCCAACCATCTCTCTGTGTCCCCAACCATCTCCCCGTGTTTCCCCAACCATCTCCAACCATCTCCCTGTGTTTCCCCAACCATCTCCCTGTGTTTCCCCAACCATCTCCCTGTGTTTCTCCAACCATCTCCCTGTGTTTCCCCAACCATCTCCCTGTGTTTCCCCAACCATCTCCCTGTGTTTCCCCAACCATCTCCCTTTATTTCCCAACCGAGTCTATCTGAACAAATCACTCTAAGTTCCAGGCAATTTCAGCTCCCCCCATTCCCACAATTTCTTATCCACCTCCTCTCCCTTGGCTCTCCATTCTGCCACCTCCGCGAGCCTAACCCTGGGGTCCAATCTGCTGTCCAGCTTTTTTCCACTTAGGGTATTGATCAGCCATACTGGGCTTGATTATCAGACTGGAAAAGATAGTAGTGGATTGTAGTGGTCGTTACACTGTGGGATGGCACCACCCCTGTACACTTTATATTACAAGCGCTCGTTGATTGTGTTATACTGTATTTTTTTATTTTTTATTTTACCTTTATTTAACTAGGCAAGTCAGTTAATTAAGAACAAATTCTTATTTTCAATGACGGCCTAGGAACAGTGGGTTAACTGCCTGTTCAGGGGCAGAACGACAGATTTGTACCTTGTCAGCTCAGGGGTTTGATCATGCAACCTTCCGGTTACTAGTCCAACGCTCTAATCACTAGGCTACCCTGCCGCCCTAAGGTAGCCTATTGATTGTGCTGTATTACATTGATTGTGTTATATTACATTGATTGTGTTATATTACATTGATTGTGTACACCTGGACAAGACTCAATTGCCACCTATCTGATTCATCAAAATTGTGTCTCTGTATATACAAAAAAAAAAAGTATTTGATCCCCTGCTGAATTTGTACGTTTGCACACTGACAAGAAAATGATCAGTCTATAATTTTAATTTTATTTGAACAGAGAAACAAACAAAACAAATCCCCAAAAACGCATGTCAAAAATGTTATAAATAGATTTGCATTTTAATGAGGGAAATAAGTATTTGACTCCTCTGCAAAACATGACTTAGTACTTGGTGAAAAAACCCTTGTTGGCAATCACAAAGGTCAGACGTTTCTTGTAGTTGGCCACCAGGTTTGCACACATCTCAGGAGGGACTTAGTCCCATTCCTCTTTGCAGATCTTCTCCAAGTCATTAAGGTTTCGAGGCTGACATTTGGCAACTCGAACCTTCAGCTCCCTCCACAGATGTTCTATGGGATAAGGTCTGGAAACTGGCTAGGCCACTCCAGGACCTTAATGTTCTTCTTCTTGAGCCACTCCTTTGTTGCCTTGGCCGTGTGTTTTGGGTCATTGTCATGCTGGAATACCTATCCAAGCACCATTTTCAATGCCCTGGCTGAGGGAAGGAGGTTCTCACCCAAGATTTGATGGTACATGGCCCCGTCCATCGTCCCTTTGATGCTGTGAAGTTGTCCTGTCCCCTTAGCAGAAAAATACCCCCAAAGCATAATATTTCCACCTCCATGTTTGACGGTGGGGATGGTGTTCTTGGGGACATAGGCAGCATTCCTCCTCCTCCAAACACGGCGAGTTGAGTTGATGCCAAAGAGCTCCATTTTGGTCTCATCTGACCACAACACTTTCACCCAGTTGTCCTCTGATTCATTCAGATGTTCATTGGCAAACTTCAGACAGGCATGTACAGTATGTGTCCTTTCTTGAGAAGGGGGACCTTGCAGGCACTGCAGGATTTCAGTCCTTCACGGCGCAGTGTGTTACCAATTGTTTTCTTGGTGATTATGGTCCAGCTGCTTCGAGATCATTGACAAGATCCTCTTGTGTAGTTATGGGCTGATTCCTCATTGACAGTTCTTTTGTGTTTCTTCCATAATCGCACCAACTGTTGTCAACTTCTCACCAAGCTGCTCACCAAGCTGCTTGGCGATGGTCTTGTAGCCCATTCCAGCCTTGTGTAGGTCTACAATCTTGTACCTGACATCCTTGGAGAGCTCTTTGGTCCTGGCCATGGTGGAGAGTTTGGAATCTGATTGATTGATTCCTTCTGTGGACAGATGTCTTTTATACAGGTAACAAACTGAGATTAGGAGCACTCTCCTAATCTCAGCTAGTTACCTGTATAAAAGACACATGGGAGCCAGAAATCTTTCTGATTGAGAGGGGGTCAAATACATATTTCCCTCATTAAAATGCAAATCAATTTATAACATTTTTTACATGCGTTTTTCTAGGATTTTTTTGTTGTTATTCTGTCTCTCACTGTTCAAATAAATCTACCGTTAAAACTATAGACGGATCATTTCTTTGTCAGTGGGCAAATGTACAAAATCAGCAAGGGATCAAATACTTTTTCCCCTCACTATATATATAGTTGAAGTCGGAAGTTTATATACACCTTACACAATTAAATATCAACTCAGTTTTTCACAATTCCTGACATTTAATCCAAGTTTAAATTCCCTTTTTTAGGTCAGTTAGAATCACCACTTTATTTAAAGAATGTGAAATGTCAGAATAATAGTATAGAGAATGATTTATTTCAGCTTTTATTTCTTTCATCACATTCCTAGTGTGTCAGAAGTGTGGATATAGGTACTTTTGTACCTGTTTCCTCCAGCATCTTCACAAGGTTCTTTGCTGCTGTTCTGGAATTGATTGGCACTATTCGCACCAAAGTACGTTCATCTCTAGGAGACAGAACGCGTCTCCTTCCTGAGCGGTATGATGGCTGCATGGTCCCATGGTGTTTATACTTGCGTACTATTGTTGGTACAGATAAACGTGGTACCTTAAGGTGTTTGGAAATTGCTCCAAAGGATGAACCAGACTTGTGGATGTCTACAAACATGTTTTCTGAGGTCTTCGCTGATTTCTTTAGATTTTCAGATGATGTCAAGCAAATAGGCACTTAGTTTGAAGGTAGGTGTCACGTCCTGACCTTAGTTCCTTTTTTATGTCTCTATTTTAGTTTGGTCATGGCGTGAGTTGGGGTGGGCATTCTATGTTTTGTTCTTTGTGTTAGATTTCTATGTGTTTGGCCTGGTATGGTTCCCAATCAGAGGCAGCTGTCAATCAGTGTCTCTGATTGAGAACCACACTTAGGCAGCCTGTTTTCCCACTATGGGTTGTGGGTAGTTGTTTTCTGTTTTGTGTATTGCACCTTGCAGAACTGTTTGTTTGTCGTTTTGTTGATTTTTTGTTAAAGTATTCGTATTGATTAAAAGGTATTATGAATACTTCTCACGCTGCAACTTGGTCTTCTCCTTCTCCCGACAACAGACGTTACATAACTACCCACCACTAAAGGACCAAGCAGCGTGGTGAAAGGGACTCCTGGACAGGTGAGGAGCGCTATCTGGAGTTTGAGACAACCTGGGATAGAGAGGTGGTCGGTCGACCCAGGGAGAGTGCCGGAGCCCGCCTGGGATTCTCTAGAACAGTGCGAGGTGGGATACCGGAGAAGGGAGTTAGCGACACAAACACGGCTGGCAAGGAAGCCCGAGAGGTTGGAGACTTGAACCAACTCCCCGTGCTTACCGTGGCGGGCATCGTGTTATGCAGTAGAGCGCACGGTGTCTCCAGTACGCATTCTTAGCCCGGTGGGTTACATCCCAGCTCCCAGCATCTGCCGGGCTAGGGTGAGGATCCAGCCAGGGCGGATGGTGCCAGCCCTGCTCTCCAGACAGTCAGGATATCCTGCGTCGGCTCTGCGCACTGTGTCTCCCGTGTGTCTGCACAGCCCATTGCGTCCTGTGCCTGCGCCCCTCACGTGCCGGGCTAAAATCACCTTCCAGCCAGGATGGGTTGTGCAGGCCCTTAGTTCGAGACCTCCAATGCGCCTCCACGGCCCGGTCTATCCTGTGGAAGCCCCACGCACCAGGATGTCTCTCCGTCTCCTCCTTCCAGGTTCTCCCGCCTGTCCGGCGCTTCCGGAGTCTCCATCCTGTCAGGAGCTGCCAGAGCCGCCCGTCAGTCAGGAGCTGCCAGAGCCACCTGTCAGTCAGGAGCTGCCAGAGCCGCCCGTCAGTCAGGAGTTGCCAGAGCCGCCCGTCAGTCAAGAGCTGCCAGATTCGCCCTTCACTCCGGTGCTGCCAGAGTTTCCTGCCTGTCCGGCGCTGCCAGAGTCTCCCACCTGTCCGGTGCTGGCAGAGTCTCCCGCCTGTCCGGCGCTTCCGGAGTCTCCATCCTGTCAGGAGCTGCCAGACCCGCCCGTCAGTCAGGAGCTGCCAGAGCCACCTGTCAGTCAGGAGCTGCCAGAGCCGCCCGTCAGTCAGGGGCTGCCAGAGCCGCCCGTCAGTCAAGAGCTGCCAGATTCGCCCTTCACTCCGGTGCTGCCAGAGTTTCCCGCCTGTCCGGCGCTGCCAGAGTCTCCCACCTGTCCGGTGCTGCCAGAGTCTCCCACCTGTCCGGTGCTGCCAGAGTCTCCCGCCTGTCCGGTGCTGCCAGAGTCTCCCGCCTGTCCGGCCCTGTCAGAGTCTCCCGCCTGTCCGGCGCTGTCAGAGTCTCCCGTCTATTCGGAGCCCGCTGTTAGGGTCCCCAGTTTGGGGTCGGCGGTGGAGTCCCGCGCCAGAGCCGCCACCGCGGACAGATTCCCACCCAGACCCTCCCCTATGGGTTTAGGTTTTACTGTCACGTCCTGACCTTAGTTCCTTTTTTATGTGTCTATTTTAGTTTAGTCAGGGCGTGGGTTGGGGTGGGCATTCTATGTTTTGTTCTGTGTGTTAGATTTCTACGTTTTGGCCTGGTATGGTTCCCAATCAGAGGCAGCTGTCAATCGTTGTCTCTGATTGAGAACCATACTTAGGCAGCCTGTTTTCCCACTATGGGTTGTGGGTAGTTGTTTTCTGTTTTGTGTATTGCATCTTGCAGAACTGTTCGCTTGTCGTTTTTTTGTTCAAGTGTCATGCACAAAGTAGATGTCCTAACCGACTTTCCAAAACTATAGTTTGTTAACTAAAAATTTGTGGAGTGGTTGAAAATGAGTTTTAATGACTCCAACCTATGTGTATGTAAACTACCGACTTCTGAAATTTTATGCAGATTATTTTTAAATGGCATATGGCTACAGGGGCCTTCATAGCTAGGGTCAAACTCGATTCTTTGACATTAGAGAACCTGCTAACAGACATATCGACATGTCAAGACTATAAACAGAGCTGGGACACTGTAGCTCATTTCCCACTCTGCTATTTCCATAGGTAATATGTTACAAAATAAGTATTTGCTAAATAACTCTAACTATTTCCACAGGTAATAATTTGAGAATGATTAGGCTCCCTCGGAGAAGAAGCATCTGCTAAATAAAAAGAGTAAGACACAGAGAGAAATGATGTGCAGTTCGATAAGGAAGTTCAATCAACTGGGACCTGAAACTTTTCTCATTTTGGGAGCGAGAAAGAGAGAGAGAGAGAGAGAGGGAGAGAGAGAGAGACAGAGAGAGAGAGAGAAAGAAAGAGAGAGAGAGAGAGAGAGAGAGAGGGGGGGGGGGGGGGGGGAGGGGGGGGCGGAAGACGGTCGTATTGGTCAGCTTGACATTGCAGCCCTAGGAGTCAGCCGCCTCCCGCCCCCTCACAGACGAGGCAATTAGATCTAGCTGTTAAGGCTTTAGTACATACTGTAAAAGCCGCCATTGTCCGCCGACTAATGTTATTTCAGCCTTTCACTCACTTTAGGGCCGGGTTTCATTAAATCCAACAGATTACGCAGCCTATTCATAGAGCTCTGACTTTAAAAGTCTATATAGCACTTCTTTGTACATTACATTAAATTATACCCACACCACTCTGCACGTCACGATTCACCAGATGCTTAAGAATAGAAATGTAAATATAATAGGAATCTTGTGGATTTTTCATTTTATTCGACTATTTAAAATTCCGCTCCTTAGTCGGCAGAACTTGACTTGCATGGGTCAAAGGACTCACAGAAGTTAAAACAACTCCAACTTTTCTTTCGGAAACTTTACCTCGGAATGTTTCATGTGATTCATGTGATTCATGTGTGATTCACGTGATTCATGTGTGATTCAGGTGATTATTGTCCGACCAGAACCAAATAGAGAAAGGTATTTAGATTTTGATTCCCAGATTCATAAAAAAGATTCCTAAGCCAAGGTCTACATCCCCTATCTTTCCCCTAGTCCCCCAAAACAACTAACAGTGTGCTTTCAAAAAGAGAATTAATCAAACCAAGGAGGGTGGGTTGATAACAGAGAGCAGTGGTACACATGTTTTGTTGATCATGTCACTATCCCTGGTGCATGCTGTACGTACAGCATCAGCAGACATGATTGTCTGATCAGCTCTGAGCCGTGGCCACCACACGATGCACCATAGCCTTTTTCCTTTTACCTAAACAGAGAATAAGACTCATGGTGCTGGATGGGAGACCCACGGGAGATGGGGGGGGTGGAGGTAGAGGTGTAGTAAGACAGAGAGAGAGAGAGTCCCCAGTGTGCTCTGCTAGTCCCTCCGCTGGTCCCACTAATGTCTGAAGCTCAGGAGATTGACAGCCTGGAAAACAACACCAACAGGGAAAACACACACCAAACACAGGAACACAACTGTTTCTGATGTTGAAATAAAATGCTGACGATGACATTTATGATGATAATGATGGTGAAGATGATGATGGTGGTGATGATAATGACATTGATGATGAATTTTGGACAAAATTACCTGGAAGGATTCCTTCTACCTAAGAATCCTTTTTCCAAGCTATACAGCAAATGCTCGGTCAAACAAACAACAGTGACCTGAAAACACCATTGAACCTGGAACCGAGTGAGTCATGCCTAGTCTGAAGCTATTTTGAAGGCCAAGAAGAAAAATACGACAATTATATATTTTACTTTGTAAGGACTGAATGCTAAATTATGGCTACCAAGCTTGCTAGGACAGAGTAGATACAACTTCAATCAGCACTGAGGTGTGAAGTGAGAGGTGTCAAATCCTTTGAGCCCAACAATGGCAGGAGAGTCTCACAGCCTACCCCACCCAAATCCAGAGGCCTTTGAAGCCCGCTTCCGCGGTTCAGAGACAATCCCCAGGCATATTCTACAAGGAATCTACCTCCAGAAAAAAGATTCTCCCAAGTGGGTGACACCTAATCCCGTTGCCTGCTGCACTGCTGCTTGGATTCAACCTTGTCATCGCTAGACTCGGGAGAGGCAAAGATCGAGAGCCGTGCGTCCAAACCAAACAAGCCGCACTGCTTCTTGACACAATGCTCACTTAACCCGGAAGCCAGTCGCACCAATGTGTCGGAGGAAACACTGTACATCTGGCGACCGTGTCAGCGTGCACTGCGCCCGGACAACCACAGGAGTCGTTGTGGGACAAGGACATCCCTGCCGGCCAAACCCTTCCCTAACCCGGACGACGTTGGGCCAATTGTGTGCCTCCCCATGGGTCTCCTGATCGCGGCCGGCTGCAACAGAGCCTGGACTCAAACCCAGAATCTCTAGCAGCACAGCTAGCACTGCACCAATTGGGAGGCCCTCTGCCTCCCATCCTATTCTAACCACCTCTCGCCGGCTTTATATTTATGTTACTTGATGAAATGGCTGTACAATATGATTTTGTTTCCATCTGACGCACATTCAAATGTCATCAATCAACACTGCCCTCTGCCGTGCCCTGATTGTATTACTGCTGATGATATCTGGAAATGTGGATGTACACCCATCTACTGTTGCTAGCTCCAATGCTGACTTGTGCTCTGATAACAGCTTCACTTACTTACGCTCTCTTAAAAGCCTGGCTTTTCACGTTAACATTAAAAGCTCATTATCTAAAATGGATCGATTGAAAGTGTGGGTTCACAGCTCAAATACAGATGTGTTGGTCATTACTGAGATGTGGTTAATTAAGGAAAGGTGTTTTGAACACTGATGTTAACCTTTCTGTTTGTAACCTTTTTCGGCAAGACAGATCTTCCAAAGTTGGTTGAGTAGCAATCTTTACCAAGGAACACCTTGAGTGCTCGGTTGTCTCCACCAAGTCTGTCCTCAAACAATTTGATTAGCTGGTTTTAAGCATTACACTTTCAAATTGCTCTTTGTTGACTGTTGTTGGGTGCTATCGTCCTCCATCAGCACTGGCCTGTACCCTACCCGCCCTAAGCTTGCTCCTGGCCCCTTACACTAAGTCTGAATTTTTCCTGCTAGGTGACCTAAACTGGGATATGCTTAAACCAGCCGACCAAGTCCTAAAGCAATGGGACTCACTAAATATGTCCCAGATTATTACGAATCCCACAAGGTATGACTCCAAACACCCAGAAAAAGCTACTCTCTTTGATGATATCCTCACAAATAATCCTGAAAGGTTTCAGTCTTGTGTTTTCTGTAATGACTAGTGATCACTGTTTTACAGCATGTGTTTGTAATGGCTCCTCGGTGAAACGACCTGTCCTGATTTGTCATAGACGCTTGCTAAAACAAATTAATAAGCAAGCCTTCCTTCAAGACCTGGCCTATGTAAATTGTTATAGAATCAGCTCGATCCCCTCTGTCGAAGACGCTTGGACTTTCTTTTTTGATATTTTCAGTTGGTATTGTTAACAAACACGTTCCCATAGAGAAAATGTGAATTAAAAACAGGTTCAGCCTGTGATCTTGCAGAGTTACTCCACCTCAAGAATTCCATTTGACAAAAGGCTCGGTACACGCATACTCAAGCTGACTGGCTCTTATTCCGGCAAATGAGAAACAAGTGCACTCAGGCTATCCGGAAGGCCAAAGTAAGTTACGCTAAGGAGCAGTTCTCTCTCTGTGGGTCTAACCCCAAGAAGTTCTGGAAAACGGTTAAAGACCTGGAGAATAAACCCTCGTCCTCACAGCTGCCCATGTCCCTTAATATTGATGATGTGGTTGTTACTGACAAGGAGCACATATCTGAGCTCTTTAATCACCACTTCATTATGTCAGGATTCCTATTTAACTCAGCCATGCCTCCTTGTTCGTCCAACATTTCCTCATTTCCCACTTCTTCTAATGTGACTAGCCCCGATGCTCCTCCCTCTTTTTCCCCTGCCCCGCAACAAAGTTCCTCCCTGCAGGCGGTCACTAGGTCCGAGGTGCTAAAGGAGCTCTGTAAACTTGACCCTCCATAAAATATCTGGGTCAGATGGTTAAGACCTTTTCTTGTTTAAGCTTCCCCTTTCATTGCCAAGCCTATCTCTGACCTTTTTAACCTGTCTCTCCTATAGTGGATGTTCCCGTTGCTTAGAAGACAGCCACGGTTCCTCCTTTATTTAAAGGGGAGATCAACCTGATACTAACTGTTATAGGCCAATTTCTATTTTTCCCTGTTCATCAAAAGTGTTGGAAAACGTGTCAATAATCAACTCACTGGCTTTCTTGATGTCTATAATATTCTTTCTGGTATGCAATCTGGTTTCCGCTGAGGTTATGGATGTGTCACTGCATTCTTAAATGCCCTCAATGATGTCACCATTGCCCTTGATTCTAAGCAATGTTGTTCTGCTATTTATTAACTTGGCCAAAGCTTTTGATATGGTAGAGTGTTCCATTATTTCGGGCCGGCTATTGGTGTCTTTGAGGGGTATTTGGTGTGATTTGCTAACTACCTCTCCCAAAGAGTGCAGTGTATATAGTGGCTCAGACAACTGCCTGTCACCAAGGGTGTACCCCAAGGCTCGACCCTAGGCCCCACGCTCTTCTCAAGTTACATCAACGACATAGCTCAGCCAGTAGGAAGCTCTCTCATCCATTTCTATGCAGATGATAAAGTCTTATACTGAGCTGCCCCTCCCCAGATTTTGTGTTAACCGCTCAACAACAAAGCTTTCTTATTGTCCATCAAGCTTTCTCTATCCATAACCTTGGTCTGAACACCTCCAACACAAAGGTCATGTGGTTTGATAAGAATAATTCCCCTCTCCACAAAGGTGTGATTACTACCTCTGAGGGTTTAGAGCTTAAAATAGTTACCTCATACAAGTACTTGGGAGTATGGCTCGATGATACACTGTCCTTCTCTCAGTAGCTGATCAAAGCTGCAGGCTAAGGTTAAATCTAGACAGGGTTTCCGCTATCATAATCCCTCTTCTTTCACCCCATCTACCAAACTAACCCTGATTGAGATGACCATCTTACCCAACTTGTTCTCAACTAGCCTACCTGGTTATTAAATAAAGATGAAATTAAAAATAAAATTTAAAAAAAAGATTATGGAAACCTAATTTAGGGCAGGGTGCTCTTGAGCGGCTAGATGTGCTCTTGAGCGGCTAATTCAGGGAAGGGTGCTCATGAGCGGCTAGATGTTCTTTACCATTCGGCCATCGGATTTGCCACCAATGCTCCTTATGGGACACATCACTGCAC
>NC_048585.1:56188419-56190919 GCF_013265735.2 Oncorhynchus mykiss | reverse complement strand
GTGGGTTGAAATGAAGATTGTTTATTTTCTATAGCTGTATGAGCTATTACATAACACTGTCTTGGTGGTATACATTTGGTGTCTGGGGAGCTAGGCATCTTTACATTGGAATTACAATTTCTGTGGGTTAAACTCAAATCCTGCCTATAACAAGAACCAATCACACTGGCCATAAGGTAGCCTAGCAACCGTCCGCACTCATGGGGTTGTTATTATCTTTGCTGTTGTTATTTTGAGGTGGTGAGGAAATGGCTTTAGTTAAAATGAAAAGAGAGGGAGAGAGAGAGAGAACAAACTGAGAGAAATGGGTAAAAAACACTGAGGTTTGGGTGGGGGTGGGGGGGGGATTTAGTCAGCTTAAATGGCATTATGGCTGCATACACAGGATTTTGTGTTTGAATCAGGATTATGGCCCTTTGCTTTTATAGAAAAAGCCACCTTATAGCCGTCCAAACACTTGTTTTGTTCTCCAGCAGCGATTTCAAAGGTGTTGCTGTCGGATGCTGGTCAGAAGGTGGATACTAAATCTGTTCCACCGAGAAATTCCACCCGGATTTGTCACGCTGCTGACCTCTCTCAGACTTCTGCTGTGTGAGGCCTTGTAGTTATGTACACAGATACAGAAACACACACACACACACACACACACACACACACACACACACACGAACACACACGAACACACACATACAAACTCATTTTCCCCCTGCCACAACCTGTACGTTCATTGTCGGTGTGCCAGAAAAGGTACCTTATGATTTAGCTCCATGATCTCTCCCACACAATGATATTGTGCAACTTCACGCCTCAGACCGCCCTTTCAGCGGCTGGAGGGAAAGTCCCATTTTGTGGAGTGAATTAGATGAAAGCACATAGGACACCGTCCCCTGTGGTGTTTGAATAGCCTTATACAGTAAGCAAGGCACCATTGATAGCTAGTGTCATTTGAATTGGGAACAGTCGCCTTTCAACAATGTGAGTATCTCTTGGCCAGTTTGGGTGTTTCCATGCTGTCAGTACTTGACTGGAAAGAATACTTGTATTCTGGAAAGAGTGTTTCAACTCACCGGAAATGGAATTTATATGGGCGACGCAACAACCCCGGAGGAGCGTGTAGAGACAATCTATGTACCAACTCTCTCTCTCTCTCTCTCTCTCTCTCTCTCGTTCTCCCTCTCTCACTCGATTCTCTCCATATCTGTCTCCCTCTCTCTTTCTCTCTCTGTCTCTGTCTCTCTCTCTCTCCCGTTCTCCCTCTCTCACTCGATTCTCTTTGTATCTCTCTCTCTCTCTCTCTCTCTCTCTCTCTCTCTCTCTCTCTCTCTCTCTCTCTCTCGCTCTCTCTGTCTGTCTCTCCCTCTCTCTCTCCACCTCTCTGAGCTAAGCAGCACCAGCATCTCAACGTCAGCCAGTTAGAGAGAGCCCAAAACCCTCACCCTCACTAAGAGCCTGGGGGATACAGACAGCACTGGGCCTCTCTCATGAATCTCTTATAATAACAGAACAATAAATAAAACAGGACAAAAAGGGGGTGATAGGAACAAACAAAAGAAGGAAGGGTGATGGCTCTATGTGGGACCATAATGACGAAAATATCCCTTCAATACTCCTTCAAAGATACTTTGCAGATAATTTAAATCTAGGGGTGGCGGCTCATTAGAATGTTTTGGGGCGTGGTTTGCTCTCAGCTCTTTTTGTGCAACTGTGAGTGAGAATGTCATTTCAGTTAATCCAAATCTGTTGTGTTATGCCATTACATGATACATATGACTACGCCAGTTATGGTGTCTTGTGAAAGATTCACGTAAAGGCCTTATGTCAATTGAGAACTGTTTGACTAAAATCAGCGGTTTTCACGTCTCTCCTCAGAGACCCCCAGTCGTTCTGAAACCTGATTCAACTTGTCGATAAACACCATAACACTGATGGAATTTTAACAATATAATATTCCTAATCAGAATTAGAAAATCATTTGTTTTTCAAAATGATCTAGAAAGAACCTTTGATATTGTGGAAGGTTCTATAAAGAACCATACAAAAGGTTTTTATATAGGGTTCTAACAGTAGCGGAACCCTTTTTTGGTCCTATATGGAACATTTAAATAATGTTTCTTTATAGAATCAAAGGAAGGGGTTCTTTATAGCGCCATAACGGTTCCATTGAGAACATTATGAACATGGTTCTTTATAGAACCTTCAGAAAAAGGTTCTAAATTACACCAAAAAGGGATCAGCTATGGTTACAAGCCAAAGATCCCATATTTAGCACTATATATGAAACCCTTTTGGTGTGTGTACAGAAGACTTTACAACTGTGAGAAGCGAAGCCGCTTCAGTAGCTAGCTGAAACTAAACTCCTAGGTTTATGATATAGTTGTTCCTCTTACAAGGTAAATTGCTTCTATCCAACAGTGTCTCATGTAAGTAAAATCTTGAATGTTATGTTAAATTGTAACTATTTCTCTAAAGTTTAGAAGGGCTTTTCTGACGAAGCTATGAA